>NC_142932.1:121888744-121906244 GCF_046866305.1 Octopus bimaculoides | reverse complement strand
AGCAAAAAACAACAGAAGTTAATATTATTGCGTGAAATAGTATATTGTATGTTTGTAAAATGGTTTTCTTCTTTATTTAAAGTTATAATACCTGCATATTATCTAGGAAGTTGGATCAAGTGAAGTCGGTAGAGCGTCCCTGAGAAACGGCTTTGTGGCATTTAGCTATGCCACTTTATCTTTTCCAAGCTCAAACTCCTCCAAAGTCACTTTTATCGGCTGATGAATCAAGGTTCTGGAGTCTCCTAAATATAGTATTTGATACGGACCACATCTATTACAACAGCGTCTGTTCCTCGGAAATAGCTAGATGCACTCTATCTCCACTCAAAACACTACCAATTCATTTAATTGTTCTCTCCTGATACTGTATTGATATCCTGAATATCAAAACATTAAGTAATTAAGAATTTCAAATTTCAGCAAGGCATGACTGCTTCAATGCATATGTAAGGTGCATTATCTGTTTAGGGTCGAAACTGTAACTATGAAGAAGGGGTTTTAATTTCACCTTAATTATAAATAATCTTCTCATTCATGACTTCAGCAAAAAACTCAAAATGAGATTGCACATTTTTCAACTATTATTGCCAGACGCAGTTGGGTTTTGCTAGTCACAGCTGTAGTCCGTGTCAAATGTTATATTTAGGAAATTTTCGAAATCCAATATAAGATGAAGACTGCCGAACTCACTGATGTTACAATCAGAGTTACGGCCTACTTAAGCCGATGGAGATCCAAAGATTTCTGTGGCAGTGTTATGAGACACGTCTTGGCTGAGACTACTTGAAGATTCAAACCCAAAGGATTTATTAATTCCAGTATAAATCCTTCCCGTAAATAACGTCTCCTTCATCATTCATGGCTTTCTTTCTGAAGATAGCAATGGGTAGGAATTCAAAAGAAGATCAAACATTTAAAATTTACCATTCTCCCTCAAAGAACGCTCATTTTTATCAAAAACAAAAACAGAATATATTACGTTATAGTTCAGTCTCTGTTACTCTAAACCTTGAAAACAGACAGTGAGGTCATAGCTGTAATGCTTTTTATCATAACGCTACTCAGTCATACTGGCCTAGGAATAAACAGCAGCAACCACAAAAATATTATCATCAGCATGAATATCAATAATATGAAGATGAATGCATCAACAAGGAAGACCCTAAGCGGTTGATGAAGGGGCTAGAAACGGGAACTGAATCACCTTCTAATGGCACCAACTATTTTAAAATAGGTATAATAAATTAGAGTGTGCTCGTAGACTGAATAAAAAGACAGAGTAGTCAAGACTAGAATACTTCGGATCAAAGGTTTACCTGATCAAGACTAACAAAGATTAAAACACAACGCAAACAATAGTAATAAGAAAATAAATGACCAAATGATAGAGCAATCAATATGTTAAATATATGGTAAGGTATTGTGTGTATAGGGAGAAACGCGATAAATTGAAGATAAAATAACATAACGCGTAAAATCCAGGAGTAGATTTGTAAAGTGCAATAAATATATATGTGTTATAATTTTCTTCCTAAATCATCTCCCACATCTCCTTTCTTTCTTACACTACGACTTGCCTTCTCTCTTTCTCTCTCTCTCTCTCTATATATATATATCGGTGTGTGTGTGTGTGTGTGTGTGTGTGTGTGTGTGAAACCACATGTGAATCATTGGGCGATTTTTTCCCCTCCGTCTTCCTTTTCTATTGGACTTTACTCAATTTCCGAAGAAGAGCGACTGCTCGAAACGTTAAACCATCTTTCTTTCCTTACCTGAGCGTCTGCTAAGACTTTACATTTACCACGTCCTCGCGTTGTTGTTTCTGTGTTCTTCGTTTTGGGGATTTATATGTATGTATATATATATATATATATATATATATATATACATATATGCATAATATCTTTTATATTTTACTTGTTTCAGTCATTGGACTGCAGCCTTATTGGAGCACCGCCTTGAAGGAATTTTTAGTTGAATGAATCAATCCCAGTAGTTCATTTTTTAAAGCCTAGTACTTATTTTATCGGTCTCTTCTCTCGAACCGATAGGTTACGGGGGGCATCAAACACCAACATCAGTTGTCAAGCCGTGAAGGGGACAAACACACGCATACACGCATACACGCATACACACACGCGCGCACACACAAACACACACGCAAACACACACATACACACAAATACACGCACACACACACACAAGCACAAATACACACAAATATACGCACACACACAAACATACAAACAGATACACGCGTACACATACGCACACATACATATACGACAAGCCTCTTTCGGTTTCTGTCTACTAAATACGCACTCAAGGCCTTCGTTGGCCCGAGGCTAGAATAGCAGACAATTGCTCTAAGTTCCACGAAGATGGGACAGAAGCTGGAACTATGTGATTGCGAAGCGAAATTCTTAGCACATAGTCACACCTGCGCCTCAGTAATACATACATACATAGAATTTTTTTGGCGGGAGCGGGGGGCACCAGAACGAATCGTCTCAAGTGTAACTGCCCAAAATGGTCGTGACTTCAGGAACTTGACTGAGGAAAGAAAGCCAGGAGTGACCCGTCTTTTTTTTACCTTTCCTTCTAATTGCTGGTTTTCTTTTCCGTTTTTGTATCGTATATCAGTCCGATTGTTTTAATGCTCTCTATTGCGTTCTTGTTCCATTTATATATATATATATAAACAAAATTAAGGGATCAGCAACAGGTTGCTTCACCACATACCGAAGTTCAGAAATAGCAGCTAAAAATGCTGAAACTCCAACAGATAGAAGTTACCCGCAACTCACATAGGCAAAAATTGTAATGATATATAAATATATATATTTATATATATATATATATATATATATATATATATATATATATATATATATATGATATGATATTCATACATATGGACATTTTTTCTGTTAAACGTACTTAATATTCTGTGTAAAACGACTTACCTAACATGCTTCTTATTACATTTACTCATCTACCGGTTAAAGTTCAAATCTCTTGAGTAGAATCCCATATTTGTAATAATATTATATAAATATATATATATATATATATATATATAAGACTTAAAAGTATTCATATATATATATATATATATATATATATATATATATATATATATATATATATATATATTAGGGAGTATATCATTCCGAACGTACAGGAATGTTCAATTTAGTAATACCAAATTAAATTTTACAATATATAATATATGTATATACTCTTTTACTCTTTTACTTGTTTCAGTCATTTGACTGCGGCCATGCTGGAGCACCGCCTTTATATATATGTAATTTAGAGAAGAAACACCATTATACAATTCAGACAATGAAAGACCTCCAATGACACCAACAATGTCTTTGTCTGAATTGTATAATGGTGGTTCTTCTCTAAATTATATATATATATATATATATATATATATATAATAATATTAGGGACAAAATCCAAAATTACAGGTCAAAACTCAATTAAAATCAATTTATAAAAAATTAACATTAAATTGAGCTTTATAGATAAAATATATATAAAATATATAGTTTTAGGGAAAATAACCAAGTTTCAAGAACTCATCGATGAAAATCCACTATCACATATAGAAAAATTAATAATTAAAAGCACAATAAATGAGTATAATATAAAGTAAAGTAAATATCATAAGATAAATATAATAAAAAGATTACACGTGTTTCATAACTAATTTTCAAATAGAAAGGAAATTTAAATCGATTAAAATCAATTGAAATTATCGAAAATAAATTCTATTCAAAAATATTTTCCCTAAAACTACATATATATATATATATATATATATATATATATATATATATATATATATATATATATATATATATATATGTGTGTGTGTGTGTGTGTGTGTGTGTGTGTGTGTGTGTGTGTGTGTGTGTGTGTAGTGAAAGATACATATGGGCATATAGTGAATCTTATGTAGTGCCTCTTTTTCATGCAAATAAATATACGACGACTACTGTTAAGTTTAGAGCCCCACTTATATTATTATATTTCAGTCGAGTGGTTAAGCAACTACTGTACTGAGTAGTAGTGCTGGTTCTGAAATACAAAGCAAAAGTACGAGAAACTACAATAATCTGTGGATATGTGGTATAAAAAGTAACAAGAACAATTTCAAATATGTGGATACTGGTTCTCATATAAAATTTAAATGCAAACAGAAAATGTAAAATACAGAATCCAATATACTGAATAACCTGACACAATTGCAAAGATATTTAATATTAGGAAGACTGGTAATTACCTCTATCAACGTATAAGAATCCATAAACAACAAATTCAACAAATACAATTACATACAAGATTCAAGATCTTTCCTTTCTATAAACGCCCAAGGGATGATCCAAAATGCCGGAAAGAAATGGAATACTTCTTATAAAAACAATTTCACCGAAACTAAACGTATGAAAAATAAATCTATAAAAATATGAAAATTCTTTTATTGAATATATTACCTTTTCCGATGAACAAAACAAAACGATTATTGGGTAGTATTAATAATATTCTTATTAATATTAATAAAATTACTGGAAAAAAGTGTATCCTAAACTATCAACACACACACACACACACGCATACGAGCACACATATACACGCTCTTTCACTCTCTCCCTCGCTCTCTCTCACACACACACACCAACCCACATACACATGCACACAAACACGCACACACAAACGCACACACACACCCACACACAGACACACACATTCAAATTCCGCCGAGGTCAATTTTCCCTTTCAGCATTTCCAGGTTGATAAAATGAAGTAACAATTAAGTATTGCGGTCGATTTAAGCGATTTACTCAATCCCCAGAATTGCTGGCTTTATATTTGCCTTTTAGTATTAATACTGTTTCCGTCAATGGTAACTATTTTTAAACAAGACTTCTGACTGCAACGTCAATGACAGAAAAGTCACTGTTATTCTGCATATCGTTTGCAGCGAGATTTGACAGATATGCGGTCAACAGACGCCTACGACTGAAGAAGCATAGCACGTTGAAATCACGTGATCTTGTAGTTCCGGCACCCGTGGCAAATGATTCTCATCTGCTTTGATATATATCTGTGTTTTTATGTAACATGTATCTATATGAGAGGGTCACACGAGGTGAATATCGCAGTATGGTGATGCAAGCAGAATAAATAGAAATCAAAATATGAGGATATGTATTTCTTTTATTAATACTTTGCAGAAACAACAGAGTGACTCCAGGGCCGATGTCGGGGCGGAAACCCACGCCGTCATCTCTTCGGTTATCTAGCCATCGAAAAATGCTATGAAAATGACCGTTAAACAAAGGGAAATTACTATGTGATTGACCGTTTTTAAGACAAAAGAGCTATTAAAATGACCACTAAGTGAGGGGAGGGAGTAAAGGTAAGGGAGTAAAAAGGTCCATAGTATTCGCGTAAGCGCACCAGTCCATACATACACATACACACCCGCACACCCACGTGCATGTGCCTATATGTATATACTCATCCACCCACACTTGAAACACACAGATGCTCACCCACACATTCGCCAAAAATATATATATATACCCGCATACACGCTCGCACACATACACACGCGCGCAAAAAAGGTTCATACACACGTCTATATTCGCACATGCACAAGAAAAAATACACACACATATACATATCCATAGATATATATGTAGTGTGTGTGTATTTATATTTATATATGTATATACACAAATGCATAAATATATACACAGAAACACACACACACACATACACACACACACACACACACACACACCACACCACACACACACCACACACACACCACACACACACCACACCACACACACACACCACACCACACACACACCACACACACGCACACACATTTGATTGTGCCTGCGTCTTTATCTTTCCGTCAATGCATTCATATCTTCAGGATATTAAAAATTCCAGTCTACATATGGAGTATAAATAACCATATCTGTCTTGAGTAAATAATAAAACAATAATCATTTATCATGGTTGGAAATGACAATAAATCTTCCAGTCAAGAAATTCAAGAATTAATAATGATAATAATAATAATAATAATAATAATAATAATAATAATAATAATGATAATAATAATAATAATAATAATAATAATAATAATAATTATAATTATAATTATTATTATTATTATTATTATTATTATTATTATTATTATTATTATTATTATTATTGATCAGGTTGAAGGAAATGCGCCAACTGCTGCTGCAAAGAAAATAAAATGAATTGCAAAGACGAAAGGCACATGAAAAATTATCTAGCAGATGGGAACAGAAACCTCTGCATGGCAAGTATGCGGCTCGTAGCAAACAAGCTGATGTCGACCAGAAACACACACATCAATTGCTACGAAACTCAGGGCTAAAAGCAGAGAGTGAAGGTTTCATATTAGCTGCTGAAAACCAAACCTTATTAACCCAGAACTACCAAGCCAATGTAATAAAAAATGGAGCTGACCCATAATGCCGATTCTGTAACGATGCGATTGAAATTATAGACCACCTAATCTCAGGGTGTAGAGTCTTAGCACCTGTAGAATATAAAGTAAGACATGACAGAGTCGGCCAGTATTTACACTGGACAATATGTCGGCATTATAAAATCAGAAACGCTGACAAATGGTATAAACACCATCCTGAAGCTGTGACTGAGGGAGAAAATGTATCGATTCTCTGGGACTTCCCCGTACATACTGACAAGACTATAAAAGCTAATAAACCGGATATTATTATAAAAGATCAGACAGAAGACGTGTTTATTAATTGATATGAGTATTCCTTGCGATCACAATATATATATATATATATATATATATATATATATATATATATATATATATATATATATATATATATATATATATATACATATGTATGTATATACACATAGATGTAGGTAGGTAGGTAGGTAGGTAGGTAGGTAGGTGATTACCAGCCCGCGCGTGTTGACAACGATGGACGCCCTAAGATCCGGTGGGAAGAAATCAGGCGACAGGTGAGAGAGGCTTTACAAAATCAAGCTGGTCCTGCACCAACATTACCATACAGTCAATGCCATCGACTCTTCTCTGCAAGAATTGGTCTCCAGAGCTATCAGCGGCATCACCATAAAGGAAGCTTTCAGCAAGGAAAAAACTAAATACTCGGATACGAGATAAGGCTGATGATGTTAGATAATGTAAATCTCAGCAGTTTCCTTTCAAGGCACATCTGTTTGTTCCATTATTACAATCGATATGTATCCATTATTACTGTTATATGTAAATCAAAACACACAATAAAATTGAAGATTATAGAAATATTAATAGCCGAGTTGTTGAATAAACAAAACAGGAAAATGGAAATGGTTTGGTATGACTCCTTCTCCATTACATGTGCTTAATTTTCCACCAGGGATCACAAAGATTTACATGTTGAATGTAAGGAATCTCCTATCAGAGAAGTCATCAGGCAGAGAAAACGTTTTTATGTAAATGTTTTTAGCAATCTTTTATAAAATAAATTTTCTGTCTGACAATTTCTCTAAAAGGAAATTCCTTACATGACAATATAACAGGTAAATGTTTGTGGTTCCTATTGGAAAATGAAACATGCAATGGAAAATAGATAGTACCAAAACATTTCCATTTTCCTTTTTTGTTTATAGTATATATATATATATATATATATATATATATATATGTGTGTGTGTGTATATACGCACACGCATATATGTTTGTGTGTCTTTGTGTATACATACATGTATATGCATATACATATATTATATGTACACATAAACATACACACGCGCACACATAGATGTATATATATATATATATATAGCTGTATCAGTTAAATTTACACATACATATAGACGAGTTTACGTGCACATAACTCATATATATATATGTATATATATAAATGTATATATATATATATATATATATATATATATATATATATATATATATATATATATATATATATATATATATATATATATATACATATATATATATATATATATATATATACATATATATATATATATATATATATATATATATATATATATATACATATATAAATATATATATATATACATATATATATATATATATATATATATATATATATATATATATATATATATATATATATATATATATATATATATATATATACACATACTCAGTGGCGGACTAGCCAGGTCGCCAGCTTGCTTGCTTGCCTAATGGCAAGTGGGCCCCTGCGCCATTAGAATCCATATATAGGGGCCCATGTTAGTATCCAAGGGGCCCATCCCCTCAAGTCTGAAAATGTTTAATTCACTCCTGGAAGAATGCATTAGTTATTTCAGCCTGGCTGTGTTTGTAGACAGTTGAAAAGAATACTTTAACAAACAAATTCAATGGTAGCTTTGTAGTTGCGGGTGGGAACCCTTATAGTTTTGGGTGGGCCTCCTTAGTCTCCTGGCAACCAATATTTTTAGACCCAGTCCGCTACTGATAGGTAAGTGTGTATATATATATATATATACATATCTATATACATAGCTATATATATGCATGTATGTATATATACACACCTATATACACACATATGCATGTACGTATGTGTTTGCATGTTTGCGCGTATGTACTCCTATCTATGTTGGTCTAAAATGGTGACGCAACTGAATATCAAAAAGCATGTGTATATGTGTGTATGCGTGTGGTGTGTGTGTGTGTGTGTCGATGTATGCATGGTGTATGCATGGTGTATGTTCATGTGCTGTCAGGATGTTTGTACAATCTGCACCATTATTTAAGTATAGATAGCAGATGCGATCAAAGGGAAGATTAATGGAAAGTTGGTCAGCTTGAAAATTGAATCGAAGTCGAAGTTGTTTTGTTGCTGGAATATGACGTCATTGATTATATGAGCGAAGCGTTTGCCAGGTTACCAATACAAAGTTAAAACGGCCGTTCATTATGCTTGGAAAGTGGACTTTCTGGTTGATATGTTGTCCTACGAAAGCTCTATTGACATTTAACGAGCAAATGTGTGAGAAGTATATTGATTCTCTCATAGCTGCTATCATAATGTTTGAAACTATTGAATTTTCTGTCACACAAACTACCCTGGACTATCCTATTTTCTAGTAAACGAGAGTATACACCTTTATTTCGTTGAATACAATGTGTGAATGAATAGCACGACTTTTGTAAGTTTCTGTTAAGGGCGCCTGTATTGTTATGCAGTAGATTTCAGTAGAGAATCAAGCTCTTAGAGTACTGACTAAGTGTATTGTTATAGTGCAGATTTCATCGGATAGCCAAAATATTAGAGTACAAGACTAAATATATTGATTTCAAAGTTTGGCACAAGGCCAACAGTTTTGGGGTGGGGATAAGTCGATTACATCGACCCAGTGTTCCACTGGTACTTATTTTATCAACACCGAAAGGATGAAAGGCAAAGTCGATCCCGGGGCATTTGATCTCAGAACGTAAAGTCGGAAGAAATTCCGCTAAGCATTTTTCCCCGGCGCGATTCCCCTTGGTCACCGCCTGCAAACGTCAAACATCAATGTACTGCCATTTTGAATATATCCAGCCTTCCTCAGGAAAATTATACGGTAGGCTACATAATGTATGGAGCACCATTAGGAAGAGAATAGCTTACTTTTCTGAGCACTGCTGTGTAAAGTAAGAGGAACCTGATTAGTGACGTCTTACTTAGGGTGAAATTCCATTGGTTGCCAGACGTCGATTTTACAGATGACCATGCAATGGAAGATATAAGTGGATGAAGGATCAGAGCATTGCGAATCCGTGCAACGTCGACCCAAGATGATGACTACATTTTCGTTGTTAGACTTACTCCCCCACTTGATTAAACATGCCCACCTATCTTATGACTGCTTTCAGTGCAGATCACTCTGTTACAAGCATTAACGTTAGATTCCGCTCAGAAGACAACTTCCTCTCTCTATCATATCAATATTTCAACTCCTGAAAAAGACCATAGTAGTAGAAAGAAGGCAATAGCGTTTATTTCTTCTACTATTAAGCCATGGAAAGATATTGTATTTCTGTTCTTAGTTCAAATATTTTTTCTCTTTCTTGTATTGGAGTCGATAAAATAATAATAGTTACCTGTAAACTGCTGCGGTTAATTACAATGACCAGTGGCTGATCTACAGTATTGGGGCACTGAAGCTTAAAATATTATGGGGGACGAGGTCCCCTTTACAACCAGCAACAGTAGGGTAACATCCAACAAGGGTCAAAAGAATTTTTGTGCCCTTGCAAAGAACTGCAGCTTGAGGCCCTGATAGCCCGAATGGTGGCGATGTGATGTGTAGTCCTTAAAAATTAATCTAAAAGTGAGCCCTCTTTCCACCAGAAACGAGGTGTGGGTAATCACCGATATCTTTATCGATGTGTTTGTTCCATGGCAGATCACTACAAATATTTTCCAGGCTATGCCTTATACTTTTAGAGTAACGGGGGTTGAACATTAGGGAAGCATTATATACATGTATGATGCATCATTAAGATATAAATGAAAATTACAAAATACAGCGAATGAGAGCGGGTGTGTCAGACTGTACAGCGACAGGCAGCATGTGGAGGTTGAGTGAATCTTGCAGATCGAGACAGAGCACGTGGACATTGAGAGCGACCCTTTTCCGGACCGACAGGTCAGACTACCGTAATTATCTCTTTGCTTCCGTCTCCCCCCCCTTAACATCACAGTTTCCAAAGGTTAATTATCCAGCCCCGCCATCAAATTCCCCTCAACACATAGCTATGATGTTCTCCCTATACTTCTGCTCGTAATCAGAGGTGCACATATCGTCGTCAGCCACCAAGGAACATGCTCAATTGGTTAACGTCAAACAACTGACAAGCAAATCTGTTGTATTGAGCAGAATATTTGATGAAGCCCATCTTTTATACCAAGACAAAACAATGTACATGACAGCACTTCCAATCAGTTAAGATGAGAAGCCATGAGAGCCACTGCCTGGTACTGCATCAGGGCATTTATTATTATTATTGTTCAGTAGTTTTATTTTTATAACGTACTTTCACTTCACTACCGAGTGCAGCTCTGTTTGCCTTGGGTATGTGCTATGGTTTGCTGTGATGCTCTTATGGTTACTGTATTGAAAGTGTTTTGCGTAGGATGTGTGCAGTACCCAGTAGTGCAATTTTCTGTATGTCATTATTATTATTATTATTATTATTATTATTATTAATAATAATAATAATAATAATAATAATAATAATATTGATAATAATAATAATAATAATAATAATAATAATAATAATAATAATAATAATAATAATAATAATAATAATAGTAATAATAATAATAATAGTGGTAGTATCATTATTTCCATTTTCTTCTTATAGCTCACTCCTCACTCTTAGTATTGCTGAAGTTGTTACTGTTTTTCCATTTCACCCGTCTTTCCTTTTTGTCACTAGAGATAGACTGAAAGAATTTCTCAACTGAAATTTGATACTGCCGACTATGTATTTCGGAGGCCTGTCCAGCTACCCGGGTAGCTTTCTCTTTATTTCTTTCTTTCCCCTCCTTCTTCCGCTTTTCTTCTTCCTTTACTCTACCTTCTTCATTATCTTCAACATGACTTTCTTCTTCTTCTTCTTCTTCTTCTTCTTCTTCTTCTTCTTCTTCTTCTTCTTCTTCTTCTTCTTCTTCTTCTTCTTCTTCTTCTAACCATGCTTTGATTTTCTTTTATCTAAATTTTTGTTTCCTCCCGATATAAAGAAAAAACAAAGTCTGGATCGAGCACAATACAAGAGTGCACCTTCGATGCAAATCTGACGAAGTGCCACTCAAATGTATAAAAGCGCAAATATTACATACATTTTTTCCCCTTTGAACTTTTATGTAAACTGGCGTTGAAAGCAGAATTGGCACAGAAACAGTTGTAACTGAACATTAAAAATATGTCAAATTATTTCTCTGCTTTATTATTTGGATTATATATAAATATTATTACATAACAACCGCAATTCTAAAAAGTTCGATGTCTAATTTTTTCTCATATTAAATAGCACAAATCTGTTGGGAAGAAAGCTTCAATCGCTTCCTTAACATATCTAAACTAGTGAGTCCAGTAACCATGCTGGAATTTTGTGATATGCAAGTTATTATCTGGACGAGTTGCAAACCATTGTTGAAGTTATTATTGCTATCAAAATGTTAAAAATATGAGGACACCTTCATTGTACAATATACCAGCAGAGATCTCGAAGGAAGGCAGTGGCCTTTGCAGAAGAGCGTATCAAAGAGATATGGAACCAGGAGTATGCAACGAAACAGTGGAAGTACGATAAGGTCATTATTTATCACACCAATGGAGATAAAATGAAGAGAAAGAAGAGGGTATATTGCTCGTATCGATTGCTAGCAAAGTCTTGGTCAAATTCATCTGATTCAGTCAATAGAAGAAAATATACTTGAATCACCATTCTTCTATTGCAGAAACGAGGACTCTTAATAAATATTCGATATATGGAGTTAAAAGGTGCCTAGCATTACGAGATGAAGTGAGAAAAGATACATGAATGTGCCTCAAGTCAAAACATTTACGAGTCCCGTCTGCAAGTGAAGACATATATTAACGACTGGAATGTACAACCATTTAGAAATTCATAAATTAAGGAGATATTTATCAGTGGATTCGATTGACATTAATTTGCGGAATGGGTGCATATAAACTGAGTTGTTATAAGTTGTTAAATAATATTGAAACTTACTGGTTGGGTAGGATTGATTTCAGAGGGAAATTTAATGATCTATGAGTCAGTGTTTTTTTATATTTAGTCCCTATATCCTTTCAGTAAAAATACATCGATCACATATCAACCAGCAGGAAGAACAGGTTGGGATTGTCAGCAGATAAATATTGATGGTATGTCATCGACGTGACATCTCAGCAACGAAAAAATTTGATAAAATAAATAGAAATTGAAAAAAAGATATATATCAGAAAGATAGATCAGATGACATGTGGACGAAAAAGAAATAACAAGCCCTGACTTCGAAACTGAAATGACTAACAAAAACGTAACATAATCCAGTATCCTATTAACACGGTTATTTTATTTTCATGTGTTGTAAGTCAGCGAGAAAATCTTAGTTAATCACATGATCTCTTAGAAAAATCGTAACCAAATCTTCCTCAAATCAAACTCTGTTGTTACAAATAAACATTGGATAATGTAGCCCTGATGTTCAAAAAGACGGTAAGATAACTCTTGAAGCGCCATTCATTACAGGTTTGCTCAGTAGGGACTAACCTGAGGCTAAAAATGAAAAGCAAGAGCAAAAAACAGTAAATAATGAGGGAGAACGAAAGATACGTGCTCAGTGCTGTGTTAGAATCAATAACAGACGACGGAGTGGCCCTGTGGTTAATAAGTTCGCTTCACAGACACGCGGTTCATATTTCGATACCATTTCCTACTTACGTTGGGCAAACATCTACCATAGGCTTTTGTCATCTACAGTAAAACTGGGTAGACGAAAACCATGAGCAAGCTTCTCTTAGTTGAATCAGGTTTGCTCATCGATAGCAGACTTAATCAATTTTAAGTTTTAACACCACCGTCCACTTCGTGATGAACATTTAAACGGGAACTAAGACTAGGAGAAGGTCTATAATTGCAATCTTTTTCCATAACAGTTTCAAAGACTGTAAAAATGTATCGTAGTGCGACGCTAGTTTAAGTGACCGAAACTCCGAAGTCACTGTCAATAGCAAGAGTATAAAGTAACCCTGTCGTGGTGAGTCACGACTCCCCCTTGAGAGAAATAGACTGGAACGAGTGATTATAAATAGTAGCGTTCGGAGTGAAGTCTGTGTTTTAGTACGAGTTGAGTTCGCAGTGAAGTCGGAAGGTGGCGGCTGGTTAGTTCGTTTGAAATATTGATTGTTAGATCGTTACGTTGTTATTACGGTTGCATCCTTATCTGCTTTACTGTTACAACACTGGTACAGTGTATCTAAACCATCCGTCACAATATCGTGGCAGTACCACGACATTGGAGACGGAGGATACAACTTTCGGGCGACGCGGGTTTCGAAGTTCACGTAGATTATTTAACAATTTGTTCGTGATACAACTTGTTAAATGAAAGAAGACCTATTAGCTTCTATAATATAGTTGCAAAAGCAACAAGGGCAGCAACAGTAGTTGCAGAAACAACTAGTACAGCAACAACTACAACAACAACAGTTATTGGAGCTATACGCAAAGAAGTACAAAAATGCGGTAAGTTCGTTTTCGCCGGACGAAGTACCGAACTCCATAACGGCATTCAGATATAACCCAAGGAAGGGTATAACTTTTGTGGCATACTACAGCAAGTACGAGGAGATTTTTTTAAGGAAGATTGCAAGACATGGTCGGAGGAAGAAAAAGTAATGTTACTATTATGTAAATTAGCTCCGTACGAGCATGAATGATACTGTAATTTCACATTTCCTAAAACGTCTAGTGAAATTTGTTTCCAGGAAACAATCAAATTACTATCATATTTGGTGATAAAACTTATCTATTTAAAACTTGAATGGAATTTTGGAATTTAACTAAAAAAGAAGATGACTTTTTTTAAGTATGCAGGAACAGTCAACAGAATGTGTGGAAGTTTTAAACCTAAAGAATTTACTCCTGAGATGTTGAAGTGCCTTTCCTTTGTACAAGGCCTTACAGCAAATAAAGATACGGAAATACGGGAAAGAATTCTTTCAAAACTTGAACAAGAGAACCAAGAATTAACCCTGCAGACTATTGCAGAAGAGTGTCAAAAGATGGTGAACCTGAAACACGACGTAAGAAAAATTTAAGGAAAGGATTTCGCAAAAATTCAAATATGTCGACCGAGAAGGTATAACCAAAGAAGATTGCTTGGTCCTAATCCATGTTACGGATGTGGAGGCCTACATTTCAGAAAAGATTGTCCTTTTAAAACCAAAAATGTTACAGTTGTCAAAATTTTGGACACAAGAGTTCACACTGCAGAACAAAATTACAAAGGTCAAATGTAAAAAGTTCCAAAGTGCTGTCAGCAGAAAGTAAAATCGATTCCCAAATAAGGAGATTTGTACACGTAAAAGTAAATGGAATAAATATTAAGATACAACTGGATACTAGTAGTGACATTTCAATCGTGAACACCGACTCGTGGAAGAAAATACGGAAACCTGTGTTTAGAAAAACGGCGGAACTGCACGTGGTGTTAGGGGTTACAAATACACTTTGTAGGTGAATCGTGGAATGAGGTCACATTTCGAGGAAAAACTTGCGAGGTGAAAGTTTTCGTCGTAAATAACGCAACCAATCTGTTTGGTACCGACTGTTTCGAATTATTTGATTTATGGGTTCTCTCAATAAGCCGGTACGGTAAAAAATTAAATGGCTGCCGACCAACGAAAAAAACTCAGCAGCTGAAAACTTTCATTAAAAACGTAATGAGTAATGTCACTTACGAACTGACAGTGACAGCGCATGATATAAAAATGAAATCCGCAGAGAATAATTACATTACAAGGATGAAAGAAAGGTTAAAAAATAAGCAAAATAAAAATACAAATTCGAAAAATTTCTCACTATGCAATGATGTTATAATGTACGGGCAATGAGTGGTAGTTCCAACAGAAACCAGTATTGCAGGAATTCCACAGTGGACGCCCGGGAATTCCGAAAATGAAAGTCTTAATGAGGAGCTGTGTATATTGGCGGACAATGGACCGGGACATAGAAAATTTGGTAAAATCTTGTAGAAGTTGTGCACTAACAGGTAAAGCACCACAGGTGAAATGCCAAACGTGGCCTGAAACGAATAATCCGTGGTCCAGGGTACATATCGACTACGCTAGATCAGTGAACGGTGCATACTATCTAATCGTTGCTGATAGCGGTACGAAGTGTCCAGAGGTATGTAGGTGCAATAAACTAATTGAGAAGTTTCCCGCTGTGGTGTTCCAGACATGTTGGTGTCAGATAGAAAAACACAATTTACGGGTAGTGAATTCAAAAAATTCTGCAAAATACATGAGATAAAGCATATTTTTGCTCCGCCCTACCTCCCGTAGAAAGATACGTTGATACGTTCAATCGAGCGTTAAGAAATGCAACGAATGACGAAGCGTTAACGAAATTCTTGAGGGTAAAGCGAGAAACGCCCAATCTGAAAACCAGTTCAGGAAACTCTCCGGCAGAGATAATGTTCGCGCGAAAAGCAAAATTCGACGTATTATTGCCAGGAAAAATATATTTAAAAGAAATACAGAAAAGGCAACAAAACATTTCGAAGTAGGCGACAGAGTTCATTTAAACAAAAATTTTAATGGTAAGAAAGGCTAGAAGAATGGTTTTGTAACTAAAAGATTAGGAAACATGATGTATGTAATTAAAGGACAACGTTGGAAACATGAGACACCTAAACCAATTAAAGATGAGATATACTGAAGAACGAAACGAAATACCGATAGAAGTCTGTTATGACATGTTTGAGGTGCCAGCACTGAAAGAGATTGAGCCTCGTAGATGCAGCAGTAGTAAAAGAAAACAGACTGTACACTTAGAAATAATACCAAAACGAACAAGATACTAAGTTTTCAAAGAGAAAGGGAGCGGTTTCCCCAGCGATTATAAATAGTAGCGTTCGGAGTGAAGTTTGTGCGTTAGTTTGAATTGAGTTCGCGGTTACGTTGGAAGGTGACGGCTGGTTAGTTCGTTTAGAATATTGATTGTTGATTCCCGAAGAGATTGTTAGATCGTTACGTTGTTAATACGGCTGCATTGTTATCTTGTTCACTGTTAAAACACCGGTACGACGTATCTATGCCGTTAGTCAAATATCGTGGCGGTTGTGATTATATGTATTTTTCATGCATATAAACACGGAATAAAATTATTCTCCACGTGTTAAAAAGATAAACTTATGTATGTATGTATGTATATGTATGCATATATACACACATAGATGTAGATAGAGGAAACTCTAAATCGTTGCGTTAAGATAAATAATACAATCCAGGAGTGTTAGCTGCAGTTGTTTTGCATACCAGACATGGCGAAACATCTCACCTGCTGTTTGAATCCAAATGTCGTCATGAAAATAAGTTACGTGATATCTTTAATGACTAACCGATTTAAATCACAATAAGCAGACTATTCTTGTTTTTTTTTCCCCAAAACTGAATGAGTAACAAAATTCAGAACGCCACGTTGAATTTTTATCTATTTTTATAGTTAAATATTTATATCTTTGCGCTTTAATATATTTACCTACCTCCACGCTACCATGTAGTCGATTGCGGGCACACATTATTAAAAACGCTTCAAAAAGCCGAAATGCATCAGGTGTACTCGTTGGCCGCGCTCACATGATTGTTTTTTCCTCCCTCCAATATT
>NC_142932.1:121848744-121886244 GCF_046866305.1 Octopus bimaculoides | reverse complement strand
ATATATATATATATATATATATATATATACATGATTCCACTGCCCTCGTCTGTACCTCATGTCGGGTTGCTGGTTCATCCGGTATTGCGAAGAGAAGGATGCCTAGTTCCGTTTTGAAGACATCTATTTCCACCTTATGCAGATTTCTTAATTTTTGTGGCAGGGCATTGAAGAGCTGTGGGCCTTTGGACCCTATACTATTGCAATACCTGGTCCTGGATTTAGATGGAGTGGATGGCATCTTTGGTACAATACAATGACGGCCAGTTCTGGCATTTGTATAACACTCAATGCGAAAGTTAGGTACTAGCCCTTCTATAATTTTCCATATGTATATTATTGCATATCTCTCACGCATTCGCTCCAGGGAGTAAAGCTGTAGTTTTCTTAGCCTGTCCGTATAGCTCATCCGTTGCACTGTTTCAATCTGTTTAGTGAAGTGGCGTTGGACTGTTTCCAGCTCCGTTGTTAGTTTGGCACTATATGGTGACCATAACTGGGAGAGTTGTCCAGGCAACTGAAAACAAAGGTTCTCCACAGGGTCAACATACGTTTCTGGTCTCTTGAAGAACTTCAGTATCCATCCTACCAGTTGTCTGCATTTTTGCTGTCATCTTGCTAATGCGTACATGAAATGATGTGTCATTGCACATACTGATCCCCAAATTTTTCACTGCCTGTGACTCTGGGATTGTAGTGCTTTCGTGTCCTGTGAAGGTAGATTGTACTGTATTCATGAGTTGATAGTGCAGTGCTTGCAGTTTCCCAGCATTGAACTGCATGTTGTTTATTTCTGCCCCCATATATATATATATATATATTTGGCGATAACTATATATATATATATATATTTATCAGAATATTTGGGCTGAAGATTGGAATAGTGAAGTTTTCGTTCGCTTAACCATGAAACGATTCGTACCCAATTAACTAAAGGCTTGTTTTGTTTGTGCTTTTCCCTCCGGTTTTTTGTTCTATGTGTGCCATAAATATCGCCATCCAATTTAGAGAAAAATTTGTAGTTTAGAATCAGTAGTTCTTTGACTGCTGTTTCTGAATTTTCAGTATGTTGGAGAAGCAACTCAATTGCTAATCCCTTATATTTATGATGATAAATGGTCTTACCGATAAAGGTTTATTTCATACTGAACTACTTGGCAAAATTGTTAATTGTTAATTCTATTATTAATTGACGATTCCCTGCCCTCATTTCTTGTATATTTTATATATATATGTATGTATATATGTATGTATGTGTGTATGCATCAAGGAAGTTCAAAGCTGGAATATCTGAAATAATATATTTGACCTGTAGTCAAATGGCAAAATAGGGTCTATGTGGCCAGTTTGCCTGAACAGAAATACCAAACAAATGTCTAACAAACCGCACACAACTATCTCTAAAAAGTAAGGCATCATTGGATTATGTTAGGATGAACTGAAACAGGTTGGATTGTATGAAATATAATTCCAATAAATGATTAATTAATCATTTAGGGACAACATACTGACTCATCAACTGGACAAACCGATTGATTGATTGATTACTGACTCACTCATTCTATTTCTTTGCTTGCCTCCCCTCCTCCAATCCTAACTCACACTCAGACACACACACACACACACACACACATACACACACACACACACACACACACACACACACACACACATATATATATATATATATATATATTATATATATATGTATGTATACATACACACACTTATATAATATGAATGTATTATATGTATATATGTATGTGTGTGTGTGCGTTCGTTAGGGCGCATGGCTTAGGAGTTAGGGAGTTGCCATCGTCTGTACATCATGTCCCGCTGTTGGTTCATCCGGTACAGCGGAGAGGAGGATGTCTAGTTCTTTTTTGAAAACATCTACATTCATCTTATGCAATTTTTTAAATTTATGTGGCAGGGCATAGAAGAACTATGGGCCTGTGGACCCTAGGCCATTGCAGTACCTGGTCCTGAATTTAGATGTAGTAGATAGTACCTATATAGGCAAGGGCCAAAATTTGACACTCCTAAAACCTTCTCCGAGTAATGAAATACCTTCATGCCAAATTTGGTACAGATTGATCCAGCGGTTTGGCTGTACATAGAAGAAACACACGTACACGCACACATATACATACATGCATACATATACATATATATATATATAGCGAGAGAGGGGGAGAGAGAGAAAAAGAGGGAGAGAGATAGAAAGGGAGATCCATGCTAGGAATATCTTTAAGAAAGCATATTCGAAATGCAATAATTCGAGAACGAAGCGGATTGGACGATGTGAACGTAGAATACCGAAAGCAAGAATTCCACTGGGCCGGACATGTCGCAACGTCCACAGACAACATGCGACCATTGCAGTTGCTGAGTGGCATCCAAATAACCGAAAAGGTCTCTTGGAAGGCCTCGGTGACAATAGCCTTGGAAGGCCTCGGTGACAATTTTCATTGTTCACTATCTCCTATACCCGTGTATTTCTGTATACGTATATAACGATACCTAGAAGGAAAGTGCCAAATTTGTCTACAATGCCAAGGACGGCCAAAAGAATGTCTCTGTCCAGGGAAAGAGAGACAGAAGCAGAAAGGGAAGTATACCAAGTAACGAACAGACTGTGCACTACAAAACCCAGAGCATCTCAAAGCGATGAACAGAGGTATGCACGACTAACAAGGAATAGGATCTCCACTGCAGAATGAAGAGCAGTTGCAACAACTCAGAGAAGCAACTTCTATGAAGAAGCTTTCAATTATAATCCAGCAGTTCATTATGCAGATGACACAAGACTTTCCATTGGTGCAGTGACAACTGAGGGCATACATTGTAAAGCAAAGAAGTAGTCTGGAGAGACACCTGCACTGTGCTGCAATGGTGGAAAGGTTAAACTCCTTGCAGTTCACCAACCTTCAGTGCAATTGAAGAAACAGTTGTCATCAGCTGACCACGATTCCAAGCACTTCCAAAACAAAATTAGACAATACAACGCTGCACTACATATGACATCATTTGGAAGCACAAGAGATTTAACTAAGTCAGGATTCATGCAAAATTTCAAGATCTCAGGTCAGATTTTTCATCGGATTGGCTCTCTACTAACTCCATCAAATGAATCATCAAAATCAGCCTTTTATTTTTTATAATCTGTACATGTTTTTTTGGTTACGAAATAAACTATACATACATATACATATACATACATACACATATATATATTATATATATATATATATATATATATATATATATATATATATATATATATATATATATATATATATATATATATATATATATATATAAAATATATAGTTTTAGGGAAAATAACCAATTTTCAAGAACTCATCGATGAAAATCCACTATCACATATAGAAAAAATAATAATTAAAAGCACAATAAATGAGTATAATATAAAGTAAAGTAAATATCATAAGATAAATATAATAAAAAGATTACACGTGTTTCATAACCAATTTTCAAATAGAAAAGAAATTTAAATCGATTAAAATCAATTGAAATTATCGAAAATAAGTTCTATTCAAAAATATAGCTACTCGTCAGATCGTAAGTAGAACAATAATTAGATATATATCAACCAACAATAAGTACCAAATGAATTAATATGAAATACTTATTATATAAAGATAGAAAAATTATTTAAAAAACATCATAATATCAAAATAATAACCATTCAATAATCATCCCTTCATCCATTATAATAACATGTATATTATATACAAAAAACATCTTACATAAATTATCATTGTTTTAAATTATCATTGCTTTAAATACAAGTTGAACGAAGTTTAAGTTTAAAATAATGAAGATAAAATTAGTACATATTTAACCGGTGTAATAGTTAAAGCTATACTATTTAAAGCTAAAGACGTTTATTTAATTATAATTAAAGATCAATTGAATAATAGAAAAATACAAGATTATTTATTTCTACAAACGTAATAATAAAAAATATGAATGAAAAAATTATGAATGGAAAAATTATGAATGAAAAAATTAGGAAAGAAAAAATTATTAAGAATAAAAGGTTAAACTTTATATATATATACAAAGTTTTGATTTAAAAAAAAACTTTAACGATATTATAAACTATAAAGATTAATAATTAATCAAATAATATTAATCAAAAATAATCGAAAATATATCAACACTATTCAAATCGAAGTTCTAATATTATGTTGAAATGAAACTATAACTTCTAAATAATTTAGTGTTAAATAAGTTATCTATTAAAAATAATCTATAAAGAACCAAATGAATAGTATAAAAACAAGAATACACATTATTTTCAAATAGTAGAAAATCTTTAACAAAGTGAAAACAGTACTTATCCAAATTTTTCCGTATATATATATATATATATATATATATATATATATATATATATATATATATATATTAGAGAAAAGCACCCACAATTATTGAATTCATTCATGAAAATCCACAGTCACATATAGAAAAATTTTATAAGTAAATACACTAAAAAACCTATAATAAAAATACAAAGTAATAAATATTAAAATAATAAAAAGACTGCACGTGTTTCATGACCACATGTTAAAATAGAAAATAAAATAAAAATTAAGTCGATTTAAATCGATTCAAAATAAATCGATCGAAAATCAATTCTATTCAAAAATATAGCTAATCTTCGGGTCAAAATACAACAATAATAATAATAATAATAAAATGAATGTATAGATATCGACTAACAATAAATATCAAATGAATTTATATAAAAATACTTATTTTACTAATAAATAAAAGAAAAACATTTAACAATAAATTAAATGTTATACATTCATTTTATTATCATTATTATTGCATTTTGACCCGAAGATTAGCTATATTTTTGAAAAGAATTGATTCTCGATCGATTTATTTTGAATCGATTTGAATAGATTTTATTTTTATATTATTTTCTATTTGAAAATCTGGTTATGAAACACGTGCAGTCGTTTTATTATTTCAATATTTATTACTTTGTAGTTTAATTATAGGTCTTTTCAGCGTATTTACTTATTAAATTTTTCTATATGTGACTGTGGATTTTCATGGATTAATTCAATAATTGTGGGTTTTTTCTCTAAATTATATATTTATATATTATATATTGTGAAATTTAATTTAATTTTAATTTTGATAAATCAAATTAAATTGAAGTTTTCCCTGTAAATTTGGATTTTTATCCCTAATATTATTATCATAATTATATATATATATATATATGTGTGTGTGTGTGTGTGTGTGTGTGTGTGTGTGTGTGTATAAGATAAAACTTACTTGGAAATGGATGTGCGGCATTCAATCATTTATTGATAAGTAATATATATATAAGTAATATATAAGTAATATATATATATATATATATATATATATATATATATATATATATATATATATATATATATATATATATATATATATATATATATATATATACACTTACATATATCTGTATATACATATGCATATATGGGCTCAGGATGCCACAGAAAGTAAGCTACATGAAATACAACAACATGGAATACGAAATCTTTTGCAAACAACGAAAGGAACAAATGGAAGACAAGACATACAACATAAAGAACAACCCTTCATCAGTTGTCGGCTGTTTTTCTAGTCCGTATTTCTAGCAATTCAGGACAAGATACACCTTCGACAAAACAGTTGGTCCTACAAAGCAAATTAAATAAAATTTGCGATGTTGCGGAGAGTCAAAGTTGTTAACAAAAACAAGACAGTCAAAACAAACAGGAAGGGCTGCTAAGCTTAAATGAGGTGAAGTGGCGAACGCTGGAGGAAGAAGCTCTGACAGGAGGCAGACAAGAATGCGTCTGGTCCCTGCGGCTGATCGGAAGGAAAGAAAGAGATTCAAGTTAGGAAAACGAAGATGGCCGAGAGTTATGTGTGAGCAACAAGAAAGCAAAGGAGGAAGAGTGAGGGACAGAGGGACAGACAGAGAACGGCGAAGGGGAGAGATAACTAATTTTCAAATAGAAAGGAAATTTAAATCGATTAAAATCAATTGAAATTATCGAAAATTAAATTCTATTCAAAAATATAGCTAATCGTCAGATTTTAATCGATTTAAATTTCCTTTCTATTTGAAACTTAGTTATGAAACACGTGTAATCATTTTATTATATTTATCTTATGATATTTACTTTGTTTTATATTATACTCATTTATTGTGCTTTTAATTGTTAATTTTTCTATATGTGATAGTGGATTTTCATCGATGAGTTCTTGAAACTTGGTTATTTTCCCTAAAACTATATATTTTATATATATTTTATCTATAAAGCTCAATTTAATTAAATTTTTTTATAAATTGATTTTAATTGAGTTTTTACCTGTAATTTTGGATTTTGTCCCTATTATATATATATATATATATATATATATATATATATATATATATATATATATATATATATATATATATATATGTTACTGTGCTTGATGATGTCAGTAACGTCATAGATATAGATGATATATGATATATATATATATATATATATATATATATATATATATATATATATATATATATATCATATATCATCTATATCTATGACGTTACTGACATCATCAAGCACAGTAACATAAGAATCTTTGCAGATGATTCCAAAATCCGGAAGGTCATCAATGAAGTGGGTGACTGGGCATGCCTTCAGTCAGATCTACTGACTGTCATCCAATGGGCGGAAAAGAATAATATGCTGCTGAAAGAGGACAAATTTGAGTTAATCCAAAAGAACATAACCTGAAATTCCCATACTCCCTTCCTTCAGGTGAAATGCTCATGGCATCCAACAACATCAGAGACTTGGAAGTAATTGTGGACAACAACATAAGCAAGGCCGCCCATATAAACAGCAAAGTTGACATGGCGCGCAGAATGTATTCCTGGATTCTCAGAACTTTCCAGTCGAGAGATATCCACACCATTATCCTTCTCTTCTCTACTTTTGCCTGACCCCACCTTGAATATTGTTGTCTACTGTGGTCTCCTCAAATGAAAGAAAGTATCATGAAACTTGAAGCACTTCAAAGGCCAATTACAAAAACATAGACGGCATGACAGGCCTGTACTATTGGGGCCGACTAGAAAAGCTCAAGCTTTATTCCCTCCAACACGACCGAGAATGCCACATCATCTGCATGATGTGGAAAATATTCCATCAGAATTGCCCAAATGATGTTGGCATCGCCTTTAACACACACCCAAGACTTGGACCCCGTGCTATCCGCCCACAACATAAGTCATACTCACATCATATAACAACAATACGGCACAATTATTTCACCTCAATTGACCGCGCTCTCTTAAACATTACACCAAAACATATTAAAGCAGAAACAGACTCCATAAACTTCAAGAAGTCTTTGAACAAATTCCTTCAAAAAATCTCGAATAAATCTCCTACACCCGGATATGTTTCCGCAAACAATAACTCTGCCCTCGAGTGGGCCATGTTGTCCGATTCCTGATTTGAATGACTTTGCCAGGTGGTGCTATTAAGTTAGACAAGGCCTGGGCCAATACTGGCCGAAACCTATCAAAGTATCAAAGTAAGTATGTATGAATAATACACACACACACACACACACACACACACACACACACAGATATATATATATATATATATACACATATATATGCAACGTTTATATGTCTACTAAAAAAGAAAATTTCGTTTGAAATACCACTCTGGCCTGTCGATCATATCACCATCTTCACAATATTCACCTGCACACATTCTTTTCCTCTTACTACATCCGTTTTCCGCTATCTAAAGATATTAAGACTGACCTTTAATCTTACACGTAATTTTATACAGGTTTTATTTGTTTTTTCCTTATGCATAATTCATAAGAACAGTGCGCAGGCTTAATCGTTATAGACTGTGGTAAAATGATATGCAGTAATACTACCTGTTGTTTATGTACAAAGATGAGATCTTGTTGAAATTAACTTAGCTGGTCTCCCTTGATCGATAAAATAAAATACGAGTCAAGTACTGAAGATGATTTAGTCGGCTAAATTTCTCCCAAATTTCTGCCTGCATTAGAAACAACTCTATACAAGTCACGTATGAGCTTATTGTTTTAATACATTATTTTCACAGCTATTTTATATTAGACATATTTACATGCTGTTCGTCGTAAACCTTTCATTATACATACGTTTAGATGTGTGAGTGTGTGCGTCTGCGCGATGTGTGAGTATGTGTGTGTGTGTGTACTGCGAAGTATCTGGCTTTGAGTAAAAGAAAATACAGGCGGATCAGTTAATTATGATTTTATTCAACATATTCTCGTCTCAGGTTCACACACTTATTGCAACTGATCTTCAGCTTTTCTGATCCCTGTAAAAGAACTCGGAAGGTTGGACCCCACAGCCAGGCCTTTCAGGAGACCATTAAATCCCGGAGCTTTCAGCACCCCGTCGTATATACGTATGTATGTATATATGTATAGACGTGTGTGTGTCTTCGTGAGAGAGAGAGAGAGAGAGAGAGAGAGAGAGAGAGAGAGAGAGAGAGAGAGAGAGAGAGAGAGAGAGAGTTTATCTGTTAAATTACTTTTAAAACAACTCAGTACCTTTCGTTTTTACAGCCAATCCATTTCAAAGTTACATTTACGTCTTATTTCTATTATTCCACCGTCTACCTTCCACATACATTCACCATGTGCCATTTGTTGACCATTAAGATTCTTAGGCCTTTGGAGGAGAGGTGAGATGCTAGACCTTGTACTGAGCCTTCGCTTCTTGATCATAAAGGATGTACAGAGATACTTCGAAGTAGGAGTTAATTTGATTATACGAGTTAATTTTTTCCCGGAGATCGCCTGTAAAGCGAAGACTTCTAAAGCAGAGCAATAATTTCTCATAGTAGCAATGACATTTTATGCTGTCTTTTTACTCTGCGGCTGTGTTTTACTGTGCGGCTGACAAAACTAGTGTTGCGATATGCTGCGACGTTGCCACACACAGAACATGGATGTTTAACCTTTTATATTTTTCACAAAATAAGACTCGTAAATCCGGGGTCTCGTAAAGCGAGTCCTCATAAATTGAGGTATTAAGTACCTGTTTCATCACATACAACGAGACTGGAACAAACTTTCGTATCGTTATTGGTTTCCAACAGATCTGTGCACACCTCCATACTCACCTTCAAACCGTTTCAAATTTTGTGTGAATTGCCAAAACACCCACACTGCACCCACTTTCCGATGTCCAAAGTTTTATATAATCGCTAATCACACAACAGTTGTACAACAAGGTCAAGGATTGTGACTCATCCGTTCACAAGAATCGATCTATTCACTCATTGATGATTCATGTCAGCGGTAGCAGCTAGTGATCACCTACTGCGTGTTGCGTCTGCCTTGCTGGCTTCACCTTCTGTAAGCTTCTTCATTCGTCTGTGTCCATTGCTCTTAGCAACGAATCGTCTCCGTGAACAATCTGTAGCATTTTGTGGACGTCGGGCGACAACATGTTCATCAATCATGGCGGCACGTTACTATTGCTTGGAAATTATTATGTAGAAGAATAGGTGGTAAATAGAAGAAGAATTACTCAACCAACATGAGCAATATGAACGACTCTTGTTACGCCCATGTTTTCATTGATTTCGGTATAACCTACGTAAATATGGGTGCTTACCTTTATACATACATACATACATACATACATACATACATACATACATATACATGACTGTTTATGAGTATATTTATAAATCCCAAAGCATTCTCTTTTTCAATGATTCATTAGGTTACTCATGCTCACCAATAATCGACGTATAAACAAGCGCTTGTTATGGCATAAATAACACAGTATTCAAGAGTAATGGTTCATGAGCGTGCGAATGCCAGTATAAGTGTGTGTGCACAGACGTGTATATGTATGTTTGATGTATTGTTACTGATAAGCTATCAGCAAAACAAGTTCCAGGTTAACACCCATATAGCTCATAATCAGGGGGCGAATTGGTAGAGACATTATCGTGTCGGAGTGCTTGGGGCAGTGTTTCAGTTTTCTGCGCAGTGATTTCAAATCCAGTCAAGGCCAACTTTGTCATTCCAGGAACATATAGATAAAATGACAGACAAAAGTTGTAGATTAGCAAAATTGATGGGGCATCGGTCGAGATACCTTGCGCTATCTGTTCTCTCTTTTTTTTTGTTTTTGTTTTTCTTTTCTTTTTTCGTTCTAATGGCAAAATCGACATAACACTGTTGCTTGGCTATATCGATCGACTCTTGTCTTTGTGGGACAAGATGTATATATATATATATATATATATATATATATATATATATATGGTTTGCTATTCAGTAGATGTAATCTGTAGTCGTATAATTTCAGGGTGGAGAGAACAGTCTTTAACTGTCACAAATTGAGTACATTCATGTGTATAACTGAATTAATATTTATAATGTTAATGAACGTGATATTAATAATACATTATATATTTCCATTAATTTAAAATCAAATAGAAGTGTTTATTCACCGTGTTGTTGACATCATAAATGTTTATGTACTTTGAGGGAGTGTGAATTAATTATCATTCTTATTAGAGCAGTGTATCACGAAGTAAAGAGAACTATAATTGGTAGCATGTATGTATTGAGTAAAAATTCCTTTGGATAGGAAATATCTAAGGCTGCCCATGAGTCACGAACTCACACCCCTTGTATATCCACAGAGTTTTAGAACCAATATTTACAGACTATCATTTACAGTTTTATTTGCATCGATATATAGTGTTCTAAATGAAAAATTGTTCAGTGTAAGCCGATAGTTGAATTCTCGTCACCACAACTGTGTATTTCGCATCTATCAAACGTGTACTTCAACGTTTATTACCGAATACAAATAGAAATTTCCTCTATCGTATTTGTCAGTTTGGTATTTAATTCTTTACCTCATTCATTGGCGTAGAATCGATTATTGCATTGATTCACCCGTTGTTGTTCCTCCCTCGAAACCTCTGTCCAATCATCTTATGGAAATATGGTTTCCATCAGATGAATATCAGAATCGGTGGAGTGTCAAGAAATTAGGTAGATTTAATGGACTGTTTTCTACTTGCGTCAGAAACCATTATGTCTAGGATCCGGATGACGGACGGCAGAATTGGTAGAGCAGCAGTCGCTTAATCACGTCTCTTAATAATCAGCATTCGAATTCTGCGGGATTGCTTTTTTTTAATTTTCATTCTTTTGGGTCAGTATACTAGAATACCAGTGATATACCGGGGTAAACATAACGGATTATATTCAACCCGCAAATTTGTAACATTTTGGCAATGCACGAAAACATGTTGACCTAACAAATCTTGCTCAAATCACAAAATAAGTAATGAAGAAAGTGTTAAGTAGTGAAGCGAGTGTCGGATAATATTGCTTTTGACACTGTGTCCAAAAATAAGAAGACAGATGTTAGTAATGCTTTGATCTTGAGGATGGAGGCGCAATGGCCCAGTGGTTAGGGCAGCGGACTCGCGGTCATAGGATCGCGGTTTCGATTCCCAGACCGGGCGTTGTGAGTGTTTATTGAGCGAAAACACCTAAGGCTCCACGAGGCTCCGGCAGGGGATGGTGGCGAACCCTGCTGTACTCTTTCGCCACAACTTTCTCTCACTCTTACTTCCTGTTTCTGTTGTTCCTGTGATTCAAAGGGTGAGCCTTGTCACAATGTGTCACGCTGAATATCCCCGACAACTACGTTAAGGGTACACGTGTCTGTGGAGTGCTCAGCCACTTGCACGTTAATTTCACGAGCAGGCTGTTCCGTTGATCGGATCATCTGGAACCCTCAACGTCGTAAGCGACGGAGTTCCAACAACACCAACAACAACGATGATGACGACGACGACGACGACGGCGTAATAGTCACACAAGCACCAATCAACATTTGATAAAAGTTCTTTCCGTGTCACATTCCATAGTGGTTACTGGTTACAGTAAAAGGAGTGACTTATCATAAACAAATTGCTATAAAGTTGTAAAACGCCTTTATTGTATTTTTACCTTTATTTTTTTATTATCAAATACAATAGATAAATGATATAAATGTTTTGTGTATACACAAAGTCAGCGTGTTTGCAGAATAGTTAAATCGCTAGAAAAATACCTTGCGTTATTTATTCTGGCTTTTTACGCTCCGAGTTCAAATCTAGCTGAGATCACTCCGGGGAGGGTAAAATAATACATTAGGGCCGGTGGTATCGACTTATAGCCTACCATCAAAAATTGCTAGTCTTGCGTCTGTGTTAGAAGCAAATATTTAGCGGCGAGCTGGTCGAGTGGTTAAAGGTTCAGAAGTATTCATTTGTAGCAGCTTATGCACTGAGTTCAGATACTATCGATGTGACTCTTTTATTTTATTCCTTCAAGTTCGATAAAACAAAGTACCAATCAAGTACTGGGGGTCGATAGTATCGATTAATCTCCTCATTACAACTTTACTATAGTGGACAGTAGAGTTAGAGGAGTTTGCATAAATTAAAATCATTTATTCAGACACACCTCATTACGTTCCAAGCTCAAATCCTATAGCGGCTAAATTTGGGGCTCTTAAGCTGCTGGTGTCCCCCCAGAAATATACGAGGGATGTTTTGCTACCTTCTCTTTAATAATCCTTTCTACAATAGGCACAATTTAGAAGAAGGGGACTAGTTGTTTAGAGCGACCCCAGTCTCCGTTGGTTACGCTTTGGAATTATAGTTGCTTCTGATAGGTTCCTATGGAGGAGATGCATGAAAACTCTACCCCAACAATCCTTTCGGGTATAATGGGTGGAAAAGGTGGATGGATGAATTTCTATTATTATTCCTCGACAATATAAAATCAGAAGTTTTGAAATTGGGTGTTCCTTTTAACCTACAACAATTTAAATCAAATGTATTTAGTAATTTCTCAATTCGGTGACAGATGACTGATTCACAGATTTACTTCTGACATGGAAAGTAAAGCTCACAAAATATTGGGAATGGATTATAACAAATACGGTCACATGGTTTAATTTTCCTCATTACTCAAGAATATCTCAGTGATGTATATCTCGTGGGACATCAGATATAAATCAGAGTTGAAATGAAGATCTGGAACCTCTTATAACCCACAGAATTTAAATTAATGGACAGGTTTCTGTATTTCATCTATTTTAGCAAATTTAATATTTGTTTAACTTATAGTGTGTTGACAAACCCGGGATCGGAAAAGCCAGTAATCCGGAAAGGCAACTGAATCAAATGTTCGCGAAACTCGAAGTTTAAGGGTTTTCGGTGTGACAATAGCTACTAGCCGTATCAGAGTCCGCCAGGAGAATGTGTCGGTCTAAATTACTCGTTTCATATTTTCCACTCCAACGGCTAACTTTTTACTTTCAAAAACTTCAATTATACTTCAATGATAATTTAGATAAGTTAGATATGTTTCGGCCAAAGATTAGCCGAGGCCATGTCTAACGTAATAGCACCACCTAAACGATGACGTTGACATTCAATATATTATCCACAGAAACGTAAGAATTCCATTGTAATTGAATGGAGGCAAGTTACTAAGATTCGTCTACTTCCTCAATTTCTCAATGTAGACATTTATATTTACGTAATTGATTCACACGTATGACGTAAATATCACCACGAATAAAACTATGTGTCAAGGCTAAATACACCACCGTCAAGATAGCGTTTTTCACTCAAATATACATGTATCTGGTGCGTGTATATATGAGAGACCCATTCGGTCATGACTGACAATGGGATTGCACCTAGAAAGTTACCTTCCCAGGCACAAGTCCGGGCAAGGTTGTTTATGGAAGACTAGCAGTTGCCCATGCATACTAACCTCCCCTCTCCACGCCACCAGTGTTATCCAAGGGAAAGGCAACGGCCGATACAGCTTGGCACCTGTGACGTCGCAGCTCATTTCTACAACTGAGTGAATGGAGCAACGTGAAATAAAGTGTCTTGCTCAAGAACACAATACGCAGCTCGGTCCGGGATTCGAACTCACAACCTCACGATCGTAATCTCGACGCTCTAACAACTGACCCATGCGCCTTCACGCGTGTATATATACATACATGCATATACACACCCATATAAGTTCTTATATATATATGTATATATATATATATATGTGTGTGTGTGTGTGTTTGTGTGTGTGTGTGTGTGTTTGTGTGTGTGTGTGTGTGTGTGTGTGTGTGTGTGTGTGTGTACATATATAGGCGTTTGATTCAGGAGACATGGAGAAATGCGTGACGGGCGCGTAGGCAGAGGGCTATGAAGCAATTACTCTTTCCTAAAACAGGGAAATTGAAAAAAAAAAAACATTAACAATTACAAATCATCAATGATGAAAAACCAATTTCTGATTAACGTTCAAGCTTATTTCTTGATAAAACAATCTTCTAAAATTTTTATTGTACCCTCAGAATACACTAATTAATGCCTCATTATTTATTCTCCGCGTTAGCTTTGACGTTACACTCTAGTCTTGGAGCTTTATATCTCTTCTATGTTCAGTCTTTGTTGTAAAAATGTGCGTACGTCTTCTGTCAGTTGACAGTATGTAAAGTCGATCTCTGCTGTATTTACCACTCTCTCTCTCTCCATCTGTCTGTCTGTCTGTCTGTCTGTCTGTCTGTCTGTCTGTCTGTCTGTCTGTCTCTCTCTCTCTCTCTCTCTCTCTCTCTCTCTCTCTCTCTCTCTCTCTCTCTCTCTCTCTCTCTCCAGTGCGTGATCTGTCCTTATTAGGCTTGTATATCTGAATGGCATTCAATAAATCTCATCATGGAAAACAAAAAAGCACGCCAAGCGTTTAATCACCAAAACTCTAATTGTGCAGATAATCAAGACAGCTTCTTCGTGTCTAAAGACGATGAGGATAAGTGGTACAGCCTCCAGCAGCCATGTAAATCGATCCGTGATGCGGCAAAGCCTTTCTTCCCGCTTGCGCTTAGTAGAGTCAGTTTGCGTGATCCGATCCATCACTTTGGACTTGGATGTCTCAACACAGTGGTTCAGCGGGTAAGGACGGCTCGGATGAACAGAGAGCTGTAGGCTTCACAGTGGCGTGGCTTTCTCCTACGGGAGTTTCGTTTCAGACATGGAGAGATCCTTGTTCAGGGTTCAATAAATAAAGAGAAAGAAAAGTATGCGTCTATTTATAACTGTTTGACAGTGACTTTATATTATTGCACGGAAAATTGCAACAGTAGAGAAATGAATAATTAAATACCGTGTTACACGCTTCAAAGACAGAAACAGGAATATCAACGATAAAATTTCAATATCGTTGAACGAGACACAACTTCCAAAACCATTGTCGAAGCAGTTTTGTAAGATTTCACGCTAAGCATATCGCAAATATTTTATTCGTTAATTATTTCATTCTTTTATTCGCTCATTTGATTGCGGCCATGCTGGAGCACCGTCTTAAGTCGAACAAATCTACTCGTTGACTTATTCTTTTTAAGCCTGGTACTTATTCTGTCAGTCTCTTTTGCTGAACCGCTAGCTTATAGGGACGTAAACACATCAACATCGGTTGTCAAGCGATGGTGGGGTATCAACCACAGATACACAAACATATACAGGGATGATCAATAAGTATCCGGACTGTTGCCATAGTAACGAAGCTAAAATACTCAGGGTAAATCCGCTTGGTACAGATTAAACTTGAACTCTGCTGTGCATGCGCACTAAGTTTTAACGTTCCAGCTCAATTCCGCTCTTTACAGCAGCGCTTGGAAAGAACGTGGGTAGCGTGCGATCGTAGCATTGACGATGACAGAGAAAGTTAAGCAGAGAATCTGCATCAAATTTTGCTAAAAGATTGACAATACCTGCTCAGAAGCCTACGCAAAGTTTTCAAAAACTTTTCATCGTTCTCGACACAATCAAGAAGATATTGGGCAACTGAAACCCGAGTGTCTTTTCGGTCAGCTGAAAGCAGTTTTGGCTCGAACTTGGCAGACACGTGTCTCATACCCAAATCTTCAGTGACAATGGACTGAACTAAACCGTAACTAAGCCGCACGACCTCTGATAAATCACTGATGCTGATTCGACCCCGCCACACACACAGCTGTACGCACATCTGCGAAGTTTTACTCGGTTCTGCTGGTTGCGCATCTCCCAAAACTTTCGTTAATTTCGACATTTTCGGCCATATTGGAAACGTCTGTACCACCCGTATACTTTTGTGCGGCTCATGTTGGAAAAGGCATGAACATTATACAATATTAAGGCCGTCTTTTACAAAAGTCTGTCGTTGCTTTTAATAAAAAGGATCTAATTTTTGATTTCAAGGAATAAAAGATGTAATTCAAAATAAAATGCTCAGAAGTAGAGTTTTATTCATTTAACAGGGACGCTTGTTGTTGTTGGCACTCCGTCGCTTACGACGTCGAGGGTTCCAGTTGATCCGATCAACGGAACAGCGTGCTCGTGAAATTAACGTGCAAGTGGCTGAGCACTCCACAGATACGTGTACCCTTAACGTAGTTCTCGGGGGATATTCAGCGTGAGACAGAGTGTGACAAGGCTGACTCTTTGAATTATAGACACAAGAGAAACAGGAAGTAAGAGTGAGAGAAAGTTGTGGTGAAAGAGTACAGCAGGGTTCGCCACCATCCCCTGCCGGAGCCTCGTGGAGCCTTAGGTGTTTTCGTTCAATAAACACTCACAATGCCCGGTCTGGGAATCGAAACCGCGATCCTATGACCGCGAGTCCGCTGCCCTAACCACTCTGCCATTGCGCCTCTACACAGGGACGCTTAAACTATAAGAAAACTTATTTCTACTATTTAAGTAACGGATCAATTAATTGATTCCTTTGTTCAGTAATTAAGAGTTTACAAAACCCGGTCGTTGCCGTCTAAATTAACACATAACGTAGCGCCCTGTTACAAAGTTATTCCATGCATTTATTATTTCTCATTTGTTTCAGTAATTAAACCGTGGCCATGCTGGAGGAGAGTCTTGAAGAATTTTGAGTCGATCGAATCGACCACAGTACTTATTTTTGTTTAAACCTGGTACTTAATCTAAAGGACGCATTTTTTTATTTGCCGAACCACTAAGTTAGGAGGACGTAAACACACCGACACCGGTTGTTAAGCGGTGGTGGGGACAAACACCAACACAAAGACACACATATACATACCTTTATCAATTTATCTATCATATATATATATATATATATATATATATATATATATATATATATATATATATATCGGTAAAAATATGTGACACTTATTCGGTGGTCACGATAAAACTCCGAATATAAAATTGATAAAACTACCGAATAAGTGTCACATATTTTTACAGATAAATTCCTCTATTTACATAAAATCGAGATCTCTTTCTTTTGTTGTCCTTTCTATCAATACACACACACACACACACACAAACACACACACACACACACAAATATATATATATATATATATATATGTATATGTGTGTGTGTGTGTGTGTGTGTGTGTATGTATGTATGTATATGAACAGCAACGACGCCACCCGTTTGACTTTGAATCTCTTTAACAATTCAAAATAGTGAATTTTGTTCCCCTTAATTCTATCTCAGTTCATCTAATTGTATTTATTCACCGCTACTTTTCATTAAAAAAAGCCTTTATTGTTTTATATTCAATGTGCATTTCCGCTTTTTTTCCTTCTTACTTTCCCTATATCCTTTCCACGTGTAGTTTCTATTTTGTTTTTGAAACATTTCTATTATATATATATATATATATATATAATACGAAATCCACTCACAAGGCTTTGGTCGGCCCGAGGCCATAGTAGAAGACACTTATCCAAGATGCCACACAGTGAGACTGAACCCAGAATCATGTGGTTGGTAAGCAAGCTCCTTACCACGCAGTCATATCTGCGCCTGACATGTTTTATGCAAAAGGCGATGCAATAACTCACGAAATAACAACAAGTCAACGTTAACCACCTGGTAATATATGAGACCTTTAAATTTTGCTGAAACTGAATCAAGGTTGGTCTCTGGTTTTAATATAGAGTACGGAGCAGCAGGCTTTGACTGTGTAGTAAGAAGTTTGCTTCCCAATCACATGGAACAGAGATTCAGTACCACTGCATGCCACCTTGAGCGAGTGACTTCTACTATGGCGTCTAGTCGACCAAACAGTTATGCGTGGATGTGGTTGACGAAAACTGAAAGAAGTCCGTCGTGCGTGTGAGTGTGTGTGTGTGTGTGTGTGTGTGTGTGTGTGTGTGTGTGTGTTCCTCACTACTGCTTCCCAACTGGTGTTAGAGCATTTACATCCCTGCAACCTAGTGGTTCGGCAAAAACGATCTGTAGAGTAAGTACCAGGCTTAACAAAAAAAAAAAAGAAGAAGAAAACAGTTCTCGGGTCGATTCATACGACTAAATATTCTCGAAGGTGGTGATTGGTGCTCCAGCATGGCCACAGTCTAATGACTGAAACAGATAAAAGCTAGAAATATTTTGTTTATGAGGTTTTTGTCTAGAGTACTTTTAGAAATTTTCTACACAATAAAAATAAAATGTGTGGCTGCATGGTAAGAAACTTGCTTCCCAATCACATGGTTACGGGTTCAGTCCCACTGCATGGCACCTTGGGCAAGTGTCTTCTACTCTAGCCTTGGGCCGACCAAGGCCTTGTGAGTGGACTCGGTAGACGGAAACTGAAAGAAGCCCGTGGTATATATATATATATATACACACACACACACATACACACACACACGCACATATATATATATATATATATATGTGTGTGTGTGTGTGTGTGTGTGTATGGGCGTGTGTGTGTGTGTGTGTGTATGTGTGTGTGTGTTTGTCCCCCACCATCGTTTGACACCGATGTTGGTGTATTTATGTCCTCGTAACTCAGTGGTTCGGCATAAGAGGCCAATGGTAGATGTACTATGCTTACAAAGAATAAGTCCTCGGGTCGATTTGTTCGACTAGAGGCGGTACTCCAGCATGGCCGCAGTCAAATGACTGAAACAAGTAAAAGAATGAAATGATTTCTTTCGGCAAATTACATTTGGATATTCTCTTGCTAAAGACATCAAAATACTCTTTTTCTACTCTGGGCACAAGGCCCGAAATTTTAGGGTAGGGGCCAGTCGTTTAGATCGACTCCACCACAGAACTGGTACTTAATTTATCCAACCCAGAAAAGAATGAAAGGCAAAGTCGACCTCGGTGGAATTTGAACTCAGAATGTAAAGACAGACGAAATACGGATCTTTTTTAAAACGGGGGCCACATTTTTCATTAACGAAACACTTTGAAACTTGGAACACTGGTAGAATGTGTCATATAAAACATCTTTTTCTCTTAGTCTTCTTTAAAAAAAAAGAAATCCCTAAGTTATTCCATGTTAAAGTTGTCGTATTTCTGTAATTTCAACCAATCACTGACGTCCATTCAGCCGATATACATTAAGTGCCGACTACATAAACAAACGATTCTGAAACAATTCTATCAGTGATAGGGTTAGGGTTAGGGTTAGGGTTAGTGTAAAACAGCAATTTTAAAAAGAAAAAAGCAAATAAAACGAAGAAAAAAAGAAGAAAATGAAAAAAGCAAATTTAAAATGAAAAAAGCAAAAAAAAAAAACGAAGCTATGGCTTAATCAGCCAAAGGAGTAAATGTAAACAACTGAATACTTGTCAGTGATTGGTTGAAATTATCGAAATAAGACAATTTTTTACATGAAATAAATTCGAATACAAAAATATTTTTCTGTTCTATAACACAAAATAGATAAGTATACGAAGTTTGAAAGTCTTTCGGTACCAAAAACACTACGTAAAACATTAATGAAAACTGTGGCCCCCGTTTTAAAAAAGATCTCGAAATACTGCTAAGCATTTCGCCCGGCGTGCTAACGCTTCTGCCAGCTCGCTGCCTTAACGACAACAAAATAAGACTCAAACTTGTTTACAGTTATTTCTCATATCAGCCGGATACGCACAAATAACTTCAGCTTTCAATGTTCTTTTCTAATGTCTCGCACGTTTGTTTGAACGCCTCTTTGTTATTCCGTGTTCGCGAGCTTCCACAATAACTAGATGCTTATTGGTGTAAAAGATATAGGCCAATTTTTTTGTTATCGTCGCCAACTAGCATTTGTTGCTATTGTTGTGTAACCTGAACTAAATTTGTTTTCAGCCTCGATAAACGGTGGGAACGGGGAGAAAGCAAAGCAATGATAAGTACTATAGCCGTAAGATCTTTGTTTGCCGAACCCTAAATCACCTTTCTTATTACAACAGCATTTCTTTATCTCACCTCTTACTCCCTCTCTATGACTTCACACATTAAATGTCCTACCTGTCCACATATTTCTTTCTTCTACTCCTTCTGACGCCTCTTTCCTCACTCACGTACTTGTATTTTAAATACCACCCTGTTTTGCAGTGAACCATCAAGCCTCTACCCACACGACTGGCCCGCTAAAAATAGTAGACAAATTTCCCTTGGTTCATACTCTACTGCCTCCAAAAAAGGAAAAAAAAATATTTATATAACGAATAGGCACCATATTCCATCAAAGCGAGAAAAAAGTCAAACACAGCCGGGGGGGGGGGGAATTATACACACGCTCAAATATATATATATACACATATAACCGGCTGATAAGGGTGGAGCCGTGGTGGTATGGTGCGCGGACCTCTACAAGGCCGAGGCTGTCCGCCAACTTCGAGATACCTCATTCTACCGCCCTCTGCCCTCCGACCCCACGCCCAGCTACCAACAGCTACCAATTCCTTACACCCACCACCCACTCCTACCCACATACCCCACCCCTGCCTCTACCCCACACTCAGCCTAACCCACAGTCCACCCATGCCTTCCCCACCTCCCAACACCCTCACATCACATCACACCAATACCCTCGCATCACACCACGAACACACTACAACTGACCAACTCCTTTCTCCCCACCCCATTTTCACACTACATACGTCAAGATCACCAGCATTCTATCTCCCACACACAGCCCCTCGTTCTTCGATCACCGTTTGTTATCTCCCCCTTTTCTTAGCTCTCCTGACAAAAGAATTTCTAACTTCCGGTCAGCCATTATTTGCCATTATTATGATTGACCGTTGACTGAACACTATTCAATTTTTTTTCTCCGTGTTTTTCTCCTTGTCTCCGTATTCTTTCTGTTGAAGAGCGTAGCTCGAAACGTCAAAGACTTTCCGTATTCCTGAGCGTCATACTAATACATCCTTTTGTTATTTACACCACCTGTCCTCGTCTGTTGTTGTTTTTTCGTACATTCTCCCATATATATATATATATATATATATATATATATATATATATATGTACACATACATATGTAGCAATGTATACATATGGGCGTGTGTGTGTATATACAAATTTTAATGCATATGTGTATATGTTTGCATGTATGTGTGTGAATATGTGTATATGTGTGTGTATATTTTTTCTATCTTCTCTCTCCCCCTCTCCGTCTTTTTCTCTTCCCCGCCATTTCTGTATATATATATATATATATATATATATATACATATATTCACATATTCACGCACACATACATATATATAATTATAAGTGTATATATATATATATATATATATATATATATACTCCTGAGGGAGGGGTATTCGCTGGCTTTTTTTAGTTTTTTTTTCGTTTCGCAGTGACGATTTTTTAACGTTCAGGGCGGGAAAATGACGTTGTATCATGTGGACCGTTACATTGTTGTTGGCACTCCGTTGCTTACGACGTCGAGGGTTGCAGTTGATTTGATCAACGAAACAGCCTGCTCGTGAAATTAACGCGCAAGTGGCTGAGCACTCCACAGACACGTGTACCCTTAACGTAGTTCTCGGGGATATTCAGCGTGACACAGTGTGACAAGGCTGACCCTTTGACTTACAGGCACAACAGAGACAGGAAGTAAGACTGAGAGAAAGTTGTGGTGAAAAAGTACAGCAGGGTTCGCCACCATCCCCTGCCGGAGCCTCGTAGAGCTTTAGGTGTTTTTGCTCAATAAACACACACAACGCCCGGTCTGGGAATCGAAACCGCGATCCTATGACCGCGAGCCCGCTGCCCTAACCACTGGGCCATTGCGCATCCACGGACCGTTACAGTTAAGACAGCAAAAAGCAGTAGAGGTACAGTTGTTGAATCTGTGAGATGAAGATGAGCACCTGGAATAAGCAAAGAAATCGTTGTTTTTGGGGCAGTCTATTGTAAAATGATTTTCAAGGACAAAGCAGTAACAAACTGTATCATCCACATAAGCTTCAGGTTGAATATTTTTAGGAAGGGTAAGATGAAACAGGAGGAGACTATCCAGTTGGACTATTTGCGACATTTCCTGTGAATCAAAGACGACTTTAATTGTCTGAGAGTTTGGTATCTTGTAAACGTCCTTTATTGTTATTCCAAGGTTGTTGTTTTCAATTTCATACTTCATTTTGGAGGGGTCGTGATTAGTGATTAGAAGATCACAGCGAGAGAAAGAGATTGAGAGGCACTGTTCGTTTGGCTTTGATAGAAATGAGTAGTACCGGTGCACATTTAATTGTAGAAAGGGAATTTATGCCAGAGGCACTGAATATTTTATCGGCATCTATATTTTCATGATAGGACACTAGAAAACCATTCTTTTGATTTTTAATATAAGAGCATTTCCCACCACTACAATGAAAGATCTTCAAAATTGCTGTGGGAGATATATAGAATTTGTTTCACTTTTTATTTTGATGATGGACACTGTTATGATGATGACTACTATTATTAAGAACTCATTTTGAATTTCGGAAAATTTCACGTTAAAACAAATTTAAATAGTATCTTAAAAGCAGCGAACTCGGAATTCGGATATTAATTTCGACACTCGGATGCGAGACGTTATCACAAGATCACAGCGAGGGCAAAAAGCGAACTGGGTAACTTACAGATGTAATGGCTCGACGGAGAATCAGTCCTTTTCTGCACTGTGCTTTTTACTTTTTTTTCTCACTCCAAACATAGATCCGTGAAGTAGATAAAAAACATGAGACCGTATAATAATAAAATAAAATCCTTTCTATTTCTCAATGAGAAAATTTATCGTTATGTGTTCAGAGAACTGAATTGTATAATATGAATAATGACAATATTTTACGCACAGATATCAGATTTTTCTCCAAGCATAAATATTTATACGTTTCTATGAATTTCATTAGCTTCCATGCTTCAGTCAGGAGAGAAATATTTTTATAAGCGAATTAGATAAATCATACTCTTGCAGGTCAGATATTTGGGTTTTTACTCTTTCTTGTTAGAGAAAAACAGGACGTGTCTAATGTAGTAGAGAGCAAGCAGTGTAAGCGGTGGAAGCTCTCTTTAACATTACAATAAAATACATTAAAACAGAAACAGACCCCATAAAGTTCAAGAAATCTTTCGACAAATTTTTTTGAGAAAGCCGAGTTAAACCTCCTACACCCGGATATGTATCAGTAAACACTAACTCTCTACTTGATTGGGCCATGACGTCAGGATCCTGATTTCAATGACTTTGCTAGGTGGTGCTATTAAGTTAGACATGGGCTGGGCCAATACTGGCCGAAACTTATCACAGTATATATATATATATGTTTGTGTGTGTGTGTGTGTGTGTGTGTGTGTGTGTGTGTGTGTGTGTGTGTGTGTGTGTGTGTGTGCGTGTGTATGTATGTATATATATAGATATAGAGACGCCATGATAGATCGCTGACCAAACCATTCAATTTATTTTCACCGTGTTTTTCTCCTTGTTTTCTCCGTATTCTTTCTGTTGAAGAGCGTAGCTCGAAGCGTTAAAGACTTTCTGTATTGCCAAGCGTTAAACTAATACATCCTTTTGTTGTTTACACCACCTGTCCTCGTCTGTTGTTGTTTTTTTCGTAAATTCTCCCATATATATATATATATATATATATATATATATATATATATATATATATATATATATATAATGTAAAATTACAAGGTACTGCGCGAGTGAAAATATATAGGAAAGATGGTTTGCAAATGCATAGGTCTTTTAAAGATGTATATTTATATATATATATATATATCAAAGCTCCCGAAGAACCCAACACTCAGACAAATACAGGAGTACGTCTTCATAAATGAAATATCCCCAGTCCTATATAGGAAATATACGTAAGGAGTAGCCATACGCTAATACTGACAGTTTATATATGCAAAGTTAGGGTTGTTAGCAGGTTGTTATGTAGGCGTATATATATGTATGCATATATGTGGATGTATGTATACGTATATATATATATATATATATATATGTATATATATATGTGTGTATATATTTATATTTATATGTATTATATGTGTGTGTGTGTGGGTAGGTAAATGTATATGTAAGTAAATAGATAGCTAAACAGATAGTTAGGTACATAGATAATACAGACAGACAAGCAAATACACACACACATTCATACATACATACAGATATGAAGACTGAAACATATGACCATATACACACACGCACAATTCCCCGCCACACACAAGGGCACATATGGAGACGTACATGCATGCATATGCTTATACACATGCACACCGACGCACACACATGCGCACAAGCAAACAAACAAACAAGCAAAGAAACAAGCAAAAAAAAAATGCAGCTCTGGTAAGGGACAGAGTCAACGACTCTTGAAAAGGTTGTAAGACGCAACGAAACTTTTTGAGAAAATAAATAATTGGAAATCGAGCCGGTGAGTTGAATAATGATTTCTAAAGAATAAAAAAGTTTTGAATGGTACAACAATGCACTATAATTCAAACAATGGGCTATATACCTGTTGTAATTTAGTCATCCATAGTCTGACCTAATATTTTTGCCACAAGGGCAACTTGGAGGAGTAGATTAAATCGATTATATCGACCCCAGTGCGTAACTGGTACTTATTTAATCGACTCCGAAGGGATGAAAGGTCAAGTCAACCTCGAGGAATTTGAACTCAGAACCTGGCAGTAAGACGAAATAGCGCTAAGCATTTCGTTCGGCGTGCTAACGATTCTGCCAGCTCGCTGCCTTTAAGAGTGTGATAAATAATAAGGCACTAATAATAATAATAATAATAATAATAATAATAATAATAATAATAATAATAATAATAATAATAATAATAATAATAATAATAATTATATATATATATATATATATATATATATATATATATATATATATATATATGTATATACACACACACACACACACACACACACACACACACACACACACACACACACACATATATATATATATGTTCATAAAATGAAAATCACGTAAATGATAATTATCAGATAGCATGGAAATAAGCAATTTATATATTGAATCAATAACTATATATATATATATATATATATATATATATATATATATATATATATATATATATATATATATATATATATATAATTATATTAAGGGAGAAAGTCGAATCATGTCTTATCTCCTCCATTCTGAATCAGTATCTAAAACATTACGAAACTACCGAGAAAAACACCTAAATACACGCGATTGAAAGCAGGCTAGTGAGAAGATATTAAAAAAAAAAAACTCCACATTAATTGCAAATTAGCTAATTTCAAGATTAAAATCTTAAATGAATTTTCTTCTATCATCATCGCAATAGGTGTAAAAATATATGAACAAGTCTTAATATATACCGATAACATAGTGAGTTTGCACGTCTATATACAAAAACACTTGCAAGTATAGATTCGAAAATGACAGATTAAAAACTTCTTACGATAACCACGTGTATTTATATCAAAATCTTTATTACCCACAGGGGGTTAAGCATAGAGAGGACAAACAAGGACAGACAAAGGGATTAAGTCGATTACATCGACCCCAGATATATATATATATATATATATATATATATATATATATATATATATATATATATATATGTGTGTGTGTGTGTGTGTGTGTGTGTGTGTGTGTGTGTGTGTGTATGTGTGTAAATAATAAGGGTGAAAAATTGAATATTAGTTTGATTAATATCAGTTTAAAACCAGTAGCCTAGCATATTGAAAAATCTGAAAATTCAGAAAAATTATATTACATATATATAAGTATATATATAAGTAATATAGTATTGACATATAAGTCTTTGATATACATACATTCCTCTTATATGTATGTATATATATATATATATATATATATATATATATATATATATATATATATTTATATAATCTAACAGAAACTGTAACGATGTTGCAGCTGAAAATGTCTCAGAAAAATTAATGAAGGCATATTGGATTTTATAATCCTATTTGTATGTGTTTCAACGGAAATAAATTCAAAATTCAAACTCCATAGTATGCTATTAGTCCGCCGAAGTGCTTCACCGGGCTTTCTTTTCATTATGACTCATCGTCTTTGTTTATCAGAAAATGCTCAACTAACCTGTACCCCCCTCTCACATACACACACACAGTCTTCCGCAGGACAATGAGTGGCTCTGTCACGATTTCCATGCTTGAAGCATCACTCTCGAATCTCATTTACTTCAAAACACACCGCGTATGAGAATGCGGGATACAATCTACTTAAGTCGTCACACGGTTCTTCCTATAACTTAGACCCCCACCTCATTCCACAGAAAACTAATATGTTTTCGAATGTTCGAGGATGTGCTCGATCAAGTTTGACGTAAGCCGATGCAACAAATAAAGAGACGCATTTTTAAACCAGGTTAAATACTACAAACAAAAAACCTGGAGTCAACGAAGAAGCCCTTACTTGGTCGTTCGTTTTGCTAGAAATACCAGTCACATCATCCATATATTACACCTATAGTATAATAAAATAAAACAAGAATGTAATGGACATAGTATTGATGACCCTTACCCATATGCGTGTATAAATGCTTGTTAAGGGTGGAATATCTTTGTTCGTCTTCGATCGTATATTTTCCAACCTATTTAGCAATCTACTAAGAGCTATTTGACTATTCACATTTCTAAGTAAATATCCATGAAAACAACGTACGCTTGTACATACGTCAGTATGCGTATAATAGGTATGCATATAGTATGCACATATATATGTATATAATGAGCGTATATTGAATGATGCGCGTATAATGTATGCGTGGATAAATACATTCATATATGGATGTGTGTGTTTATGAAGCTATATATATGTTTAAGTGTGTCTGAAACACTCGACTTACTAAGGTATGGGTTTGAGGTGTAAATGAGGTCAAATACTTCAAATTGTTATGTAGAGAGTTTATGAGCATTATAAAGGAATATTAAAATGTGCAGTAACCATTCCACTAATTCGTATCCTATACTAGAGCGTAATTCATAGAGCGTGATCAACGCGTGTACGTAATATAAACACCTGGTAATGTTAGCAGGTAAATAACGTCTAAGTATTGATTCGGTCGCAAACCTTTCGCTTCATTTATAACTTTAATCAACTTAGTAAAAGAGGGACCACATTGTTTAACATTTCACCAAGGTATAGCCTGTAACTCCAATTTTTTATAAGGCAGGAGTGGCTGTGTGGTAAGTAGCTTGCTTCCCATTCACATGGTTCCCGGTTCAGTCCCACTGCATAGTACCTTGGATAAGTGATATCTACTATAGTCTCGGGCCGACCAAAGCCTTATGAGTGTATTTGGTAGATGGAAACTGAAAGAAGCCCAACGTTTATGTATATATATATGTGTGTGTGTTGTGCGTGTGTGGTGTGTGTGCGTGTGTGTGTGTGTGTGTGTGTGTGTGTGTGTGTGTTGGTGTGTCTGTGCTTGTTCCGCCACCATCGCTTTGAGAACCGATGCTGGTGTGTTTACGTTCCCGTAACTTAGCGGTTCGGAAAGAGCAGCCGATAGAATAGGTACTAGACTTACAAAGAATAAGTCCTGGAGTCGATTTGTTCGACTAAAGGCGGTGCTCCAGCATGGCGAGCAACAGTCAAATGATTGAACCAAGTAAAAGAGTACAAGAGCAAATGAGTATATACACATATGCACATATACATGTATATGGATATATATATATATATATATATATATATATATATATATATATATATATATATATATATATATGTAACTGTGTGTGTATATACCTATTTTTCTATCTTCGATCGCATTGTTTAAATAATGCTGGTATTAATTTCTGTAGAAGGTCGGTTGAGATAAAGCAAACAATTATTTCAGTGGCACTGCTAACACAGGATGAAGCCTTTGATATACTTTGATATAAATTAGAGCTGCATAATGAAATACGGTGGCCCTATCAACGATTAATATGTATGTACCATTTGGCAGAAAAGTGTTTAATAAGTAATATTGTTATACCTCTATATTTGGTAGTTATTTAAGCAATGTGTTCCAGGATGGTTAATGGGTTGGATGCAACGCCGAAGAAAGAGCAAGAACTCCTGAAATGTGCATATACACCCATCACCTATGTTTTTATCTTCGATCGCATCGTTTAACTGGAAGTATTCGTATTCAAAATGGCGTAAGAAAACAGGGGTGGCTCTATTTCTTCTGAAAATCATTATAGATAACTTTCAAAAGTCACACACATACACACACACTCACATGTATATATATATATATATATATATATATATATATATATATATATATATATATATATATATATATATATATATATATATATATATATATATATATATGATATATATATATATATATATATATATATATATGATATATATATATATATATATATATATATATATATATATATATATATATGTATATATATATATATATATATATATATATATATATATATATATATATATATATATATATATATATATATATATATATATATATATATATATATATATATATATATATATATATATATATATATATATATATATATATATATATATATATATATATATATATATACATATATATATAGGTGCAGGCGTAGCTGTGTGATAAGAAGTTTGCTTCCTAACCACATAGTTCCAAGTTCACTCCCACTGCATGGTAGCTTGGGTTCGTGTCTTCTATCATAGCCTCGGACCAACCAAACACTTGTGAGTGGCTTTGATCGACGAAGACTGAAAGAAGACCGTCGTATGTATGTATATATGTATGTATGTATTCTCTCTCTCTCTCTCTCTCTCTCTCTCTCTCTCTCTCTATATATATATATATATATATATATATATATATATATATACTTCTAATATAAGCATAAAATTTTATCAAAAAAATTTATCTGTGGCCAGCATATGAAAAATTCCTTTTAGGTGAAAATTATAAATACAATTATAAATAAGGACAAAAAGAAATTACTTATAAGAACTAAAAGTATGCTTTTGCCAATGTTTACAACGATAAACGCATTCTTTAAACATGTTCACAAAAGAAAAGGATGAGAAATTTTTCTTCGTTACAGAGCGGACAAAAAGATTTACCTTTATCATATGGGAAGGATCGAGATAGAATTTTTCATTCCATTTGAAATTGTCTATTATGTCCCTTTAGAGACGAAATGGATTTACTAAGCACAGTGTTGTTGCCTTCCTTGATATGTCTAAATATAGAGTAATGGTTAGATATTCTTTTCGACAACTGAGACGATGAATTACCTATGTAAAAAAAGACATCAGAACCAGAAGTAATTTTACATTGATATGCAGTGTTTCTAGTTTTCCAGCCTCATGGTTTCGGGTTCAGTCCCACAGTGTGGCACCTTGGGCTAGTGCCTTCTACTATAACCTCGGGTCAATAAAAGTAATGTGACTGGATTTGGTAGATGGAAACTGAAATGTCCGTTGTATATATATATATATATATATATATATATATATATATACTTTATTTAAAAGCAGCAGAAATATAACAAAAGACTGTTTTGTTAGAAAAACTGTCCGATGAACGGGAACGTGAAACTCCGAGTAACAGTCTTTTGTTATATTTCTGCTGCTTTTAAATAAAGCATATTACTCTACCTCTGGTATTTGAGTACTCTTTTTTCCACTTTGTTGCACATTTTATGTGTTTACTCCGGTATATATATATATATATATATATATATATATATATATATATATATATATATATATATGCTGTATGTGTGTGCATGTGTCTTTGTATTTTTTTGTTCCCGTAATCCACCGGTTCGGCAAAAGAGACTGATGGAATAAGTAATGGTCTTAAAAGAATAAGTCTTGGGGTCATAGTTAAATGATTGAAACAAATAAAACAAGCAAACGATAAAAAGAAAAGATGTTACTATCTTTAACGAGAAACAGGGTGAGTGAAAGAGTCAGAAGGAGACGACGAGAAAGAGAGAGAGAGAGACGGAGAGAGAGAGAGAGAGAGAGAGAGAGAGAGAAAGAGAGAGTGTAGAGAGATGAGAAAGGCAGCGAAAGGTGACTCAGAATTATTAATGTGTGAGAAATGATTTCGACAAAGAGGTGAATGTCTTATGAGACAAATTACCTGTAACTCGTTTCTGATTCTTAGAATAGTTGTGTCTTTTTTTTTTTCCATTTGGGAAGTACATTGACTCTTTCGCAATTTAACGCTCTCATTTATTATAAATCTGATTTATTATTATTATTATTATTATTATTATTATTATTATTATTATTATTATTATTATTATTATTATTATTATTATTCAGTAGTTTTATTTTTATAACGTGCTTTCACTTCACTACCGAGCGCAGCTCTGTGCGCCTTGGATATGTGCTGTGGTTTGCTGTGATGCTCTTATTGTTACTGTATTGAAAGTGCTTTGCGTAGGATGTGTGCAGTGCCCAGTAGTGCAATTTTCTGTATGTTATATATATTTGTAAGTCCTGGTGTTTTTGTTATGTATTTGTCTGAATATTTTTTTATTATACCTAAGGCACCTACTATGATAGGAATTGTTTCTGTTTTTAGATTCCACATTCGAGTTACCTCTATTTCCAGGTCTTTGTATTTTGATAGTTTCTCCATTTCTTTTAGGAAAACGTTGTCATCTGCTGGTATTGATACATCAATTAGAAAGCATTTTTTTCCTTCATGATCTTTGACAACTATATCTGGTCTATTGGCCTTAATTTCTTTATCTGTGTGTATTAGCATATCCCAGAGTATGGTTGCTTTCTCGTTTTCTGTGACCTTTTCTGGCGTGTGTTTATACCATCTTTTTTCTGTTGTTATTCCATAGTGTTGGCATAGCTTCCAGTGTATGTAGGTCCCAGCTCTGTTGTGTCTGTAAATATATTCCTTCTTAGCCAGGACTGGGCAGCCAGAGATAATATGATTTATTGTTTCTTGTCAATCTCCACATATTCTACAGTTACTTGTTATATTTCTTTTCATTTTGTGTTTTTGGTAATTTCTGGTGGGGAGGCTTTGGTCTTGTGCAGCAATTAAAAATCCTTCAGTCTCTGCTTTGAGTCCTGAGCTTCTCAACCATTGCTGGGATTTTTCTCTGTCTATTTCTTTTGCATTGAGCTTATTATTATTATTATTATCATTATTATTATTATTATTATTATTATTATTATTATTATTATTATTATTATAAATCGGCAAAAGGCGACGACCTGGCAGAATCGTTAGTACGTTTGTCTTTATGTTCTGAGTTCGAATTTCGCCGGGGTCGACTTTGCCTTTCATCCTTTCGGGGTCGATAAAATTAGTACCAGTTACGTACTGGGATCGATGAAATCGACTTAATCCCTTCACCCAAACTTTGAGGCCTTTGAGGATTATTATTATTATTATTATTATTATTATTATTATTATTATTATTATTATTATTATTATTATTGTTATTATTATTATTATTATTATTATTATTATTATTATTATTATTATTATTATTATTATAAATCGGCAAAAGGCGGCGAGCTGGCTGAATCGTTAGCACGCGGGGCGAAATGCTTAGCGGTATTATGTCTGCCGTTATGTTCTGAGTTCAAGTTCCACCGAGGTCGACTTTGCCTTCCATCCATTCGGGGTCGATAAAATAAGTACCAGTTAAAACTGAGTTAGATGCAATCGACTCATCCTCTCCCCCAAAACTGTTGCCCTTGTGGACAAAATTTCAAACCATTATTATTATTATAAATCAGCAAAAGGCGGTGAGCTGGCTGAAATGCTTAGTGGTATTTCGCCCGTCGCTACGTTCTGAGTTCAAATTCTACCGAGGTCGACTTTACCTTTCTTCCTTTCGGGGTCGATGAAATAAATACCAGTTGAATACTGGGGTTGATGTTATCGACTTACCCCTTCCGCAAATGTCAGGCCATGTGCCTATGGTAGAAAGGATTATAAATCGGCAAGAAACCATACAAGTTGAGTGTAAAATAATTTCTTCACTGATATTTGACAGGCAGCCATCAATTTGGGACAGAATATTTTTAATAAAGTAACATGGTATCTGATACAGACTGTGCATTTGCATTTGTGAGGTGAAGGTGTGTGGGTTGGTAGTTAGAGCAGGCTTGCCAAACGAATTTAGACGAAAGTACCAGATTTAGGGAAATATAAGTATCAAATTTTGCTCAAAAAGTACCAAAATCTAAATTTGTAATACTTTTCCTAAAAACCAACTGAAATGCATAATATATATTATTTATAATATACAGGGCTTTATTTTAAAATGACCTATACATATTTACTGCCCTTATTTCATAATTACAAGGTTCCTCTTTGTAATAATGTCCTTGTCCTTTTAATTTAACACAAAGCTCTGCATCGGGTGGATTAGTTGTGCAGTTGACATCATGAAGAAGACTTTATGGATGTAGCAGAGCATTGATTATTTGGATATGCAGTTTAGATCTATTCTTGAATTTAATAATGTTATCTAGGACTGAAAATATTCTCTCGACTGCAGCTGAAGAATGTAGTAATGATAGGAGCTGAAACATAAAGCATGATAGGACCGGATAACGAGCTTCATCTCTCCATTTTGCCAATAATCGCCTGGTTTGGTAACTTCAGTTATGTCATTGTTATCTTGAAGTTTATGTTCTCTCCATTCTTTATTAAATTTGGAAATTTGTATGCCAGAGGAACAATTGAATTTGGACCACTGCAATCACGAATACTAACTGGGTCTAATGCATCTAGAAGCTTCAGATTATGGATGAAATCATTTCCAAAGAAGCGCTTAAAAAATTCCTTCCCGAGGCTCACATAACAATTTAATGTTTTCTCATGAAATTGCTTCGATTCAGATGAAGCTTTCTTTATATAGATGCTTTCAACTTTTGCTCCTCTGTAAATTTCAGTTATGGGAAGATACACCGATGGATCATTGATGTTTAATTTTCACAATAGCTCTTTATTTTTCACAATTTCTTTTTAAACAAAATTGCCGAGTATTCCTTTAACAGTACATGTAATAGATTTGTGTAGTTTGTGCATTCTATAGCTTTCTGATTGGAAATCTAAGTTCAACTTAATAATATCTGGCAAAATATATGCTAAAAATGCATAATATATTTCTGTGATTGGATTTGTTAATGAGTTCAACACATTTGAAGCTGCACTGTTGTTATCGTCAATAACAGCAGTAGTAAAGAATAGCACTAGAGCAGGCCACTATTCTAGTATTCTTTTGACAACTTATTCTAAATTTATGAGGATTTGTTTGAATAAATGCTTGAAATACTTTATATTCTGCAGTCTTTTGGGGTTAATTGAGAGGAATGAATATATGCTTCTAGTAAGTTCTTCTAAATATGAAGGTAATTCTGAACATGCTTTGATGCACAGATATGCCTAGAGTGACAGACACAACCCTGAATAAAAGGAGGGGGAACTTTTGTTCTTCAGTAAACCCTGCACACCTCTCTTCTGTCCTATCATTACACTGGTATTGTCACTAGCAAATTCTATCAAATTTTCAAGAGAAATATGAAGGTGAAGAATCTTTCAAAGAGGAAAGAAATTCCATTAGTAGACCAATCCTTGGCTTCTAGCAGAATTAAATAACTATCAATAATTTTTTGAGTGCTCCAATCATAAAATCTAGCTAACAGAACAAGCTGTCTTTTTGCACTTACATCAGTAATTTCATCAACAATTAATGAAAGCTTGCATTCATTTAACTGCTTAATGAGGTTTTCAAAGTAATAAAGGCCTAAAACATTTTTATATATTTGAGTAGCTTTGGCTCTTGTGCATTTGCTATCTTTGGGCATTTTGGAATCAGGACATGCATTCAAGTCTCACTGGTAAGTTATGTTCTGCAATGAAGGAACAAAGCTTAAGCTCCGCTGCTGCTACGCCTGTAACATGAACAGAAGTCGTAAGCTGCAAATAGTTGGTCAGTTAACATTTTTAATGTTTATCCGTTTTTCCGTGCCTCTCCAAATGAGTGACATTGTCTTAAATTTCACAACGACAAAATTTACAATATGCTCTTTCGATATTTGTTTTACTTGATTCTAACGCAGTCATTAGATCTGCTAGAAATTGCAGCTAAATCATCATCAATAACATATCTACTAAAAGAAAGGAAGTTACGCTAGATAATGTACCCTGAGTACACTATTCTTAGATTTACCATGGTCTCTATACCCCAGCACCTCAGGCCACTGGCTCCCCCAGGCTTACTGGTCCCTGTCTCGGTGTCTTCTACAGATGCTGTAATGGATCCTCATCTGTGGTGTTAATACCATCTTAATTCAAGCATTTCTATCCGGCTCCCATCTCATTATCTTTGTTGTGGCCACCCTCTCCTTCTCTCTCAGAATGCAGTCGGCCCTGTGGAATCCACCCTCTCCTCACCTTCTTGATACCTTTCCTGCCAGAGTTCCCGTACAAATGTGCCATAGCATCAACATCAATGATCCACGAGGACTGCTCTTTCTTCCAGGAACAGCTCTCTTTACTCCCTTTTACTTGTCAAGCAAATCGAACCCAGTACTTATTCTTTTTTTTTTAAAGCCTAGTACTTATTCTATCGGTCTCTTTTACAGAACTGCTAGGTTACGGGGACGTAAACACACCAGCATCGATTGTCAAGTGATATCGTGGGGGTGGGGGGAAACACTGACACACAAACACCCACACACATACATATATATATATATATATATATATATATACATATACATATATACGACGGGTTTCTTTCAGTTTCCGTTTACCAAATCCACTCACCAGGCATTGGTCGACCCGAGGCTATAATAGAAGACACTTGCCGAAGGTGCCACGCAGTGGGACTGAACCCGGAACCATGTGGTTGGTAAGCAAGCTACTTACCACACAGCCACTCCTGCACCTATATAAAAAATAAAAAAAATAAAAGTAAAGAGGATGAGATTGTAACGTTTAAAACGTCCTCATTTGTAAGTCTGCTCGTTCAGAGATATTGATCTAAACAAATATCAACAGTCGTGTGGATGTGCGGAAATATGAACCTGTAGATCGAGGATCGCCTTCGGTAGCATTTCTACCTCACCACACTACATGTGCCATATTCTACTCGTTCATGATTAAACGGTTCGTAAACCACAATAACTCTGCATAAATATGATATTATCATTATTGTATTATCATTACAATTATAGATAAATATTATCGTATTTAGTGTTACTAATTTAACTTATTAAATTGCTATTAAATATTCTATCGAACCCTAGCGTAAGTTTTATTTATTATTCAAAGGGACGTAACTGAAAACGATATTTCTGTTACTCCCGTTCTGCTGAAACTGCCTCCTTCGCTCCACTGTTCTGCTATTATGCGACACCAATAAGAGTTGGCTCGAATTTCACCGTTTCACTTACATAACATCCAGCCACCCAGCCAGCCAGCCAGCCATGCATACATACGTACGTACATACATACATTGACCTGCTTGCCTAGCAATTGGGCTGACGTCATTCGAAAGCTAAAACAATGCGCTTCGCATTGTGACCAGCGATGTATAACAACATCCGATAGTCCGGTCGATCAAGTTGTCACGTGACATACATACATACATACATAGGATGTTGCTATATCTCCTTTCAGCTTGCGACTTTAGGACTCAGAACCAATTATAAGGGAGAGAACTCCAATTGACATTTTCTTTAGTGTGTGTGTGTACACATGTGTGGGGAGATGGATAAATGAATATACATTTAATACAGGAAGCCAGCCAGTTTATAGTTATGTCCCTTACACCATTCTGCTAAATTTTGCTTTAAACTAAAATTGTTTTATTCCATTTAACATTGTGTAAATTAATTGTATTATTTACAAATGGAGAATCCACTCTGTAAACGACAAGTCGAACTGTTTAATGCAAAGAATGTATATATTTAATTGTTTCTGTATTTATTATCTTGACATTTGCAACCCAATGAATTCCTTTGGTCAAGCGCCGTCTGTATTAACCTCTTTCTTTCATTTATTTTTCTTTTGAAGACGTTCTAATGATTTAGTTTGAGAGTGATTCGGTTGCTATTATTATTCTAGGTCGAGCGAGTATATATATTCCCTTGAAAATGAATGCATGTGTGTACGCATGCATGCTTGAATATGCGCGAAGTGGTTTTTAGGTATATATCTATGTATGTATGTATGTATATATATATATATATATATATATATATATATATATATATATATATATATATATATATATATATATATATGAGAACGATTTAGGTCTTAATAGACACAAGATGTGATCTATTTCTAGCGCATTAATTGTCCACGTTAGTGGTCGACGTTATTTTTTAAAATGTACCTTAATCCCCTGAGATTGCAGATACTATTTCTGAATCTCTTTGATTCTTTAGATGTGCTGGCCTCCTGATAATTAATCGATATTAATTAATATATGACTAATTACCAGATTTTATAATAATAATAATAATAATATATATATATATATATATATATATATATATATATATATATATATATATATATACATATATATATATATATATATATATATATATGAGAGAGAGAGAGAGCCTGTGTGTGTGTGTGTGTTTATGAGTGACCATACACTGGCGCTACACACGCACACACATACACACACACACGCGATCTCACAAACGCATGCACGCACACATATACACACGCACACCACAGACACATACACACACATGCACACTCACACACACGCACACACGCAAACACTCACACGTACGCGCGTACACACACACACGCACACACACACGCACACACATATGCGCGTACACACACACGTATGCGCGTACACACACAACTACGCACACACACACAGACGCGCACGTACGCGCGTACACACACACACACACTTACACACGCACGCACGTACGCACCCACATTGACACGTTGTGATGTATGGCCATACATAAATGCTATGAAACATAAATCGAAGGTCTCCCAATATTGAAACAGGAGAACA
>NC_142932.1:121833744-121843744 GCF_046866305.1 Octopus bimaculoides | reverse complement strand
CACACGCAAATTCACAGGTAAAATATGTATTTAAAAAAATTAATAATTAAATAAATTCATGAATGAATGTTGTTTTCACAGCGATAATGCTCTTCTCAGTATATGAGTCGTTCCAGTTAATACTATTTTTTGCACTTCCTTCAGGGATGATAATCCTGGTATCATTTTCAAATAGGCTTCAGCACCGTTTTTTATCATTCCTAGAGCTCCTACAATCACTATACGGTAGTCTCCTCAAGATGCCACATTTTTTCAATTTCTATTAGCAAGTCTTTATATTTACTGATTATTATTATTATTATTATTATTATTATTATTATTATTATTATTATTATTATTATTATTATTATTAAGGTCACTGCCTGGAATCGAACTCATTTTCGATGGTGCCTTCAGGTTTGTGGTCGTACCAAGTTTTTGCTCTGCCAAGTCCATATTTGTTGCAAAATGTCCAATGGACAAGCCTTGCTATGTTGTTATGACGTCTCTTATATTCTTTCTGGGCTAGTGGCGTACATTGACAGGTAATATGCCATACGGTTTCACTATTTTGTCCGCAAATTCTGCACTTATCACTTTCTGATGTTTTGTGTATTCTGTATTTGATGTAATTGGTTCTTAGTGCTTGCTCTTGGGCAGCACAGATTAGAGGCTCCGTTTCCAGGTTTAAATCACTTTTAGTCATCCATAGCCATTTTTTATCTCTCTGTCTTATCTTCAACATCCCTATGAAATTGTCCATGCATTCCTTTCTTTATCCCCTTATTTTCAGTTTCATTCATTCTCAAGTCCTTGTACAGCGCTTTTTCTTTACAATTTTCCATCCTACACAAGCCTGACCTTGTTACTTCCAATAATAGCGGTTCATAGCGGTTCATAGAGTCTGTTTGTGTCATTTTTGGGGTGTAGAATCCCATATCTATTCAGCACCTTCCTTCTATTTCTGTCTAAGCTGTTTAGTTCGTCTACTGTCCATGCGATTACCCCTGCTCCATATCTGAGTTGTGAAACCGCCCAGGTGTTGATAGTTTCAATCTTATTTCGTCCGTTTAATTTCGACTTATGGATCAGTCTCAGTCTGCGCAAGTAATCCACCTTCAATTTTTCTGTCATTTCTTTCTCCATCAATTTATCCATTCCCAATATCCCCAAGTACTTATAGCCCATCTCTTCTATTTACTTCATAACCTCCCCCGACGGTATCGCTATCCCGTCCATACATTTGATTGTGCCTCTCTTCATTATTATTATTATTATTATTATTATTATTATTATTATTATTATTATTATTATTATTATTATTATTATTATTATTATTATTCAATAAGGTGTTGAGTTGAACTGGCAGAATCACGAGCACGCTGGACGAAATGCTTAGCGGTATTTCGTCTGCCGCTACGTTCTGAGTTCAAATTGCATACTGAGGTCGATCTAATCGACTAGTCCCCTCCCTCAAAATTTCAGGGTTTGTGCCTATAGAAGAAAGAATTACTATTATTATTTAATAGATTTCTCAGGGGTACGAGGGCAACAAAAATTGTAATTTTGAAGACATTCGTAAGTGACATAGAAGAAAAAGCGGATTCTCAAATCGATGAGTGACTCATATGCTAGAAGTAAAATGGACATAGATAAAACACTCTACGCAGGTCGGTGCGTTTAACCGTGTGACAGCTTTAATATACAGTTATTTCTTTTGTAACAGCATAATTAGTGACAATTTTATAAGTTTATAAAAGTCTCCTTACGGATTTGGACGTGGAGTTCGATATTGGAGCTACTGTAGTAGACCCGTTAACCGAAGTAGAAGGATAAGTAGCAGAAGCAGCATTAGTCGTCACATTTTGAGCCACCACTGTTAGAAATAGAAAGAAATGAAATTACATATAGATGAAAATTAAAAATGGAATATATAAATGATTAACAGGAAGGGAAAAAAAGACATATAAACATACAGGGGTTGGACAAAATAATGGAAACACCTTAAAAATTCAAGCAAATTTATTTTAATATGCGGTAGGACGGCCTTTGGCAGTAATTACAGCTTGAATTCTACGAAGTATGAACTCGTACAAAGTTTGAATTGCTTCCAAAGGAATTTTTGTCCATTCTTCAGCTAAAACAGTCTCTAGTTCTTGTAGTGATGATGGCGGAGGATATCGATCCTTGCTTTTCTAAAATGCACCATAAATGTTCAATAATATTGAAATCCGGCAACTGTGGTGGCCACATAAGATGTTCAACTTCATTAGAATGTTCCTCGTGCTTAAGTATATATATATGTATATGTATATATATATAAGCAATGTTAATTCTCTAAATGAAGTATTAACAGTCACTGCACGATAAAGTGTAGTACAATGCCACTTAAGTGTGGCTGACCACTAGGGGTGGATGTTACTGTTGCTTTTAGCCCCAAGAGGACATCTCCTCCAGCTGGCTTATCGACACACTACTCTGTCCCGTTTGCCAAGGGAAGTTATCCCTCCCATCATGATCCGTAGCACGAACGGACCCGCGTCCGTTCGTGCTACGGATCATGATGGGAGGGATAACTTCCCTTGGCAAACGGGACACAGTAGTGTGTCGATAAGCCAGCTGGAGGAGATGTCCTCTTGGGGCTAAAAGCAACAGTAACATCCACCCCTAGGGGTCAGCCACACTTAAGTGGCAATATACTACACTATATATATATATATATATATATATATATATTTAAAGTTTCAGCTTAGAGCTGCGGCCATGCTATGCACCACCGTGGCGCATACATATATATATATATATATATAAACAATTAAATATAAGAAATAATAATTTCTTAAAGTATGTTTTAATCCCCATACACCCAGACTTTGTGGACACCCTGTATATATATGTGTGTGTGTCTGTATATATATTTATATATATATATATATGAATATACACGCTACACCAATTTAAACACATACCGTATTGGACATAAACTTAATATACCATTATACGTAAAGACAAGCACACACACACGTATGCATTCATACAGCTGATAGACTTTCAACGCAAGTACAATAAACTGTAACTTAAATTTAAAGCAAAGTACAATTTTTAAGTCTTTCGTTGGCGGTGAATTGTTACGTAGATTCGAATATATCTCGTTTTTGCTTCGTTAACGAATGTCGTGACACATTTACTGGAGTTTTGATTCCACAACAGAAAACAACAGCATCAACAACTCTGTCTACGAAGAGGGCGTTGTGCAAGTCGGTATTTTTATCAATTTCGGGTTGGATATTAGCTCGCGTGGTTAGACTGATTTGAATAACGAGTGATTATAAAGGGTTTAAATAATTCAAAGGAAAAGAAAACAATATACAATAAGAAAAGGGAAAAACGCATGTATGAATCGTCCCCCATACACATATATGCGCGCGTGCACACAACCAACCACACACACACACACACACACACACACACACACACACACACACACACAAGATGAGCTAAAAGTCATAAAAATTGATGGCACATTAAGAAGTGTGAGCATAATCTGCTGGCTTGAGCAGATGCATTTATATATTTATATATTTCGTGGCTTATATATATATATATATATATATATATATATATATATATACGTGTGTGTGTGTGTGTGTGTGTGTGTGTGTGTGTCTGTGTGTCTGTATACATATATGTATATATATATATATATATGTGTATATATTTATATATGTGTATATATATATATATATATATTATTTTGTTTAAAAGAGTTCCAACACTGTCTATTTTTTATGTTTTATTTATATTCCTGCAGAACTAATGTGGGGTATAGAATATGGAATATTCAATATATAATATAATATACAATATACAATATAAAATAAAATAAAATAAAAATGGACGGCACCATGAAAGAAAGTATTGAATGTAGATGAAATATTGAGTGTTCAATATAAAGGATCAAATATATAAATATATAAATATAAATATATATATAAAGGCGACTCGAGTTTCAGGGCTATTTCCCTTCGTCATGGCCGGTATGACAGACTTTAACAGTCTGTTAAAGTCTGTCATACCGGCCATGACGAAGGGAAATAGCCCTGAAACTCGAGTCGCCTTTATATATTTATATTTATATGTATACATATGTATGTATATCTATGTATATATATATATATATATATATATATATATATATATATATATATATATATATATATATATATATATATATATATATATATATATATATATGTATGTATGTATATATATGTATACACATATGTATGTGTATGTATATATATATGTATATCTTGTACTTTTTGTTCTCTTTTTCCTTCCTCTATCCTAAATAATCTCTCCAACTCTCCTTCCTGAAGTTGCATTTCCGAATCTTTCTCCACTGGAACAACCGGTATCTTTACTGGTAACTCCAATTTCTTTTTACTTTCCCTGTTTTCTTCCCTCCTACAAACCTCCATCACAGTTTCTTTTCTCACCTCTTCTCTCTTCTTTTTCTGCTTTTCTGGCGGAGAACTCATTCCTTCGCTCCTCTTTTTTTTCTTTTTAACTATAGTAAATCCACTCTCTGTTTCTTTTTCTTTTTCTGTTTCTTTTTTTTTTTTTGTTACCATGACCTGGTCCACACTCTCCTGCTTCTCCATCTGTTCTGCTTGTTGTACTCTTTGGGCGCACCACGCCTTCATGTAGCCCCTCTCTCCACATGTGAAACATTTCGGCGGCCTTCCCTCTACACTGACTCTTAATCCTACATCTTCTAGCAGCACAATCTCATCCACCACACACTGTTCAAATCCTCCGTAGTTGCCTGTATTGTCAATTTAGTACCATATCCCCATATCCCCAGTCTTTCCATCCTTCATATTATGTTATTGATGTCATCAGCCATTCTTCATTTAATTCGAGTGGCACCCTACCCACTCGCACTATGACCACACGTTTGCCGCAGTACGAAGGCAGGAGCATCCACTCTTCTGACCTTATCGCCTCTGTGGAGTGCTTTATTGCTTCCTCCTCTGTTGTGGAGCGCACCTCCACAGCGCCGTATCTCTTCCCTCTCCTAATGTATGTTGTAAATCTTTTCAACTCCTTGATACACTCCTCTATGGCTTCTATCGGCGCAATCTCTATTTTTCTTGTGGCTGTCTTCATCGCTTTAAATGTTACCGTTCTTTTTAACACGTTGGCCTATAAATCTTCAGGTGGCGTTAGCTTCAGAATATTACCATCCTTAGTGATTAATTTTTCACTTTCCTTCATCTTTCGAGGCTCCACCTTTATCTCGCAGACCTCCAGCTCCTGCACGTCTACTCCTCTGCTTGTTGCGGCCGCATAACTTGGACCTCCCTCCTGCATCTTCTCCATTTTCCCACAATGGTGAAAAGAAACAACAATTAATAACGGCAACAGTTCTAACAACAATTCAAATCAAATAACAATGGCAACAATTCGATAAATATTTCAAAATGAACTCACGCAATAACTCCACAGCGGAGCATTTCGCCCGGCGTGCTAATGTTCCTGCCAGCTCACCGAATTATTCATATTTAAAATAATTTACAAACAATGTACTTCAAGATTATTCAACTCAGAGATATGAGTGGGCGAAATACATTTTCGGCGCCACAACGTATATCAGCCCAGAGGAATACTGGACATGTTCAAGTCGAGCTTGGAGTGACGTATTGCTCATTCGCGCCCTCAGTCATTCTAAGCTTCAAATTATCGTACTGAATTACATAATTATCCTAAATTACTTATTTTTTCAAATCCACAGGTTTTCCAATGCAAATTCCCTTAGAACTTTAAAACTTATTTAGTTTTCTAACAATAAAGAATGCAAGGAAAAACAGTAACTTAACCTTCTGTAAACAGTGAAAAGATGTGCCTTCGGAAGAATTTCATCAACTTAGCGCCGAAACCTTGCTCTAGACTGTTCATCATACATTATACATTGCATTCTCTCTCTCTTTCCCACACACACATACACACGCACACACATACTTATTCAGAGGTGTATGCACTGAGTTGATGTACAGACATCATAAAATATATCCATTGTATTTATGAGCTCGCTTATTAACACATTGTTAAACTCCAATAAATTATTACACCGCTATAAATATTAATGAAATAAACTTTAATTTATACAGAGTATCGGTTAACAACTTATGTATACATATATATCTGAGGTCTGATCAATAAGTATCCAGACTGCAGTCGTGGATCAAACAGAGACCGAGGCTAGGTGAATGGCACCGCAAGTGCTGTCTTGCTCTCAAGCAACTCTGCCGTCTGGGACCAAATTTGTGCGACTTCAATTCCACAAAGGCGTTCTACAGAAGATTAATGGATGGGAGGTGTGACGACGTTCTCGTGCAGAATCTAGGCGTCGACGAGGAACACCTGACTCGCCTGTTCAGGACAACTTTCGGGCCGGGACCTATGGACAGGACAATCACTAGAGATCCCTGGCCTGGCAGTGCTATCGAGAAGCATTACCTGCTCGGGATAAGCTCTACAGGCACGGTTCGAGACACACCAAACCAACTTGCTCGAGATGCAGTCAGAGCGCCGAAACCACTCTGCACATACTCGTGCGGTGTCCAACCATTTTGGACCTGTGGGCTTATGCCGAGCGGCTGCCGTCCCGTGTGGGACGAGTTTGCTTGTCGGCCGAGACTATCGTGATAACTGCTCTGCAACCTTCCCTTAACCGGGAAGGCAGTTCATCGTACTGGTGGCCATGGTGAAAGAATGTCTGGTGGACACGAGCGAAAGGTTTAGAGACAAACACTTACCTCTCTCGCCAATCGCTCAACAACTTTTTCAAGTACCACTTGAAAAGGAAGTTTAGAATAGAGAGGCAAGTTTTGTCTTGTGAAAGTTTCAATAAAAGGTGGCTGAATGTAGCAAAGATGGTACGTGCGAATGACAAAACCACTTTGAGCATGATCCTGTAAATCTAAGAGAAAGAGAAAGCGAGAGAGAGAGAGAGAGAGAGAGAGAGAGAGAGAGAGAGAGAGAGAGAGAGAGAACTCTGCTCCCATGTGTCTATTCCTTCCCTGCCCGAGGTTTCCGTGGTCTTTTCTGTAGGTTTTTCTTCCCACGAATAAACCTAATCTTTCTTTTTTCATTTTTAATATTTTCTGTGATGCACGATTCCTTTTGATCGTTTATTTTTTTTCACGATCCATCCCTTTTAATCAAAATTTTATTTTTCCTCCATTTTTTTCTATTTTTTTAAAAAAAGCTGTACATTATATTTTGTCCCCTCCGTCTTCTGCCTTGTGTGGCTAATAAAGAAACTTATGTATGTATGTATGTATGTATGTATGTATGTATGTATGTATGTATGTATGTATGTATGTATGTATGTATGTATGTATGTATGTATCTATCTATCTATCTATCTATCTATCTATCTAAATCAAAATAAGCAACAAAGATATCCAGAGGTAATGCAGTATGATTGTTTCACACAACTCCATTTAATTAAAGAATGCAAAGATTACATCAATCTAAATGCAGAGCAATCTTCAGCTGCACAAAGACACAGAATTTAAATAAATTATAAACGATGGACACATTAGTATAATTTTACCTAAAATCCCCAAGAAGTTAAGGAGATAGACAAAGAACATGCTGCCTTCCCTTCAGCTTAGAAGCTACTAAGGTACCAGGAAGAAAGACTTGTGAGAGACTTTTGCTTGTCACTGTTTTCTTTTTATGGGGTCAGTTTTAATTTAAGTTTTAGTTGCCGAGCGGATGTTAACATAAAGCTGAAGATCAGTGACAAAGAGAACACCTATGCTGAGCTATTAAGAAATCTGTATTTACTCTATCTAGATTACAAGTTCAGGTTTATACCTGTAATTATTGGAGCCCTGAGATATGTAACACACTGCATAAATGCCAATCTTGAGAAATGAAGCTTCTCAAAACCAGAAAGGAGAAAGCTAATTTGAAGACTATAGATCTAATCCATTACTGGAACTGTAAAAATCTAAAACTTTCCAGAAGTTTATCATTTAAATATATATGAGTATGTCTAGATATGTAACTATATACATGAGAATACATACATAAAACATACATACATACACACACATACATACATTCATACATACATACTACATACATATATACATTCATACATACATACATACATACATACATACACACATACGTACATACATACGTACATACATACATACAAAAATACCCTGTTGTTGATGTCGACATTCCAATGAAGGGATCTTGGATCTAGATTAGAAACCGGTTCTTTCTCTATTATCTTGAAATAAACTGAATAATGACATACATACATACACACACACAGCCGAAAAATATTGTACAAGAAACTCTCTGCATTCAATAAAACAGTGGCCCACAATGTGTTTGCAGTGTCAGTACTCATACCAGCATGTGGGATGCTTGACTGGACGCTTGATGAGATACGAGCCATTGGTGTGAAAACCCTAAAAGTACTAACAAGCACACATAATTTCCAAATAAACAGTGACATAAACTGCTTCTATCTAAGTTGAAAACAAGTGGTGCAGATGCTTAACATCGATACCAACTACCTTTGAATGTTGCATCATATCCCTTCGGCAACATCTTTTAACCACCAAGTGTGGAAGTGCATCCCTTGTCCAAGTTTACATACATGAGACTGATAACATCATGAGACTTCGAAGGCAGCTCTTTGAACAGCATTTCTTGACTGATAACCTTAAATACATCCTCAAAGGTGTCGCACAACTCTACCGCTGTGTATCATCAGATGAAAGAATGAGCGTGTACTTGAGCAGAATACTATGCATGGATATGTTAATAGAAAGCCCCGGATTGATAGTAACATTGATCATCAAAGCTGACTATCAGTGACCAACAACCGGATTACTAACTCCCACTGTGAAAGGTATGCGTTTGCAATGCAGGAACAGGAAATATCAACCAAATACTTAATGCCCAAAAGGGACAGAGACGCAGGAAATGCAGTGAAATTTGATAATCGATTCAGATTTTGTGGGGTTAACACTGAAGATCTCACCCATTTTAGAGGCAGTTGTCCGAAAATGTCATCACGGTATTATCTACCGATGAAACATTTCGTAGCTAGGACACTGTATGAGATCCGTCGCAAAGATGACAACGAAGCCAAAGAAATAAGAATCCGCAGTATGGTAGAAGCGATATCCACTCAAAATCAAATGGATTACTGATGGAATGTCCTAGTGAAAACCTCAATAAAACGTAAGCGTAACAGACCTGATATAATGATTTGGGATAGAGAAGAGAATGGGTGTAGAGTTGTGGAAATCAACCAAAGATCAGCGAAAAAGAACATACTTGCACTGAACTATTGAGTAATGTCTAGTTACTCTATCCAGATTACAAGTTCATGTTAATACCTGTAATTATTGGGATAGTGGCATATGGAACACAATGCCTAAATACCAATCTTGAGAAATTAATCTTCTCAAAATCAGAAGGGTGAAAATTGATTCGAAGACTACAGATCCAAGCTATCACTGGAACTGTAAAAAGCTATAAGCCTTTCCAGAATTTTGATCATTTAAGTATATATGAGCATATCTAGACATGTAACTATATGCACGAGAATACATACATACGTAAATACATACATGCATATAAACATGCATACAAAAATACACTGTTGATGTTGTTGAAATTCCAATGGAGGGCACTGGTATCTAGGATAGAAGCCGAATCTTTCTCTATGTGCATGAAATCTTGAAATAGAAGTGAATAATCACACACACGTTTAAAATGTCTCTATACGGACAATTTGAAAAATTAAATAATGGAGGCCTTGACACACCCAATTCGGAAACCTGATTCGAAAATGTTCGTCTCATTCTGTTTTAACTAACATTTTTAATTAGTTAATAACTTTGAAGAAAATCTTTCTTCATATATGTATATATATATATATATATATATATATATATATATATATATATATATATAT
>NC_142932.1:121801244-121831244 GCF_046866305.1 Octopus bimaculoides | reverse complement strand
ATCGCTTAATGGCTTTTATAAATGTGTGTGAGTTATTTAGAGAATGTCTGGCATGTATTACTTGTATATCATTGTTTGCTTGTGTGTACCTATTTATTATCTTGTCGTTTTGTATTTATATATAACACTACGGTCACCCAATGCGCCATTTCCCAGCTCCAGACTTTAGGGAAATGTCGTGAATGCTTTAGAGAAATGTCGTTCGAATTCTTTTCAGTCTCTCGCTTTCTCTCTCTCTCTCTCTCTCTCTTCCCCCCCTCTCTCTCTCTCTCTTCCCCCACTCCCTCTTCCCCTCCCTCTCTCTCTCCTTCTTTCTCTTCCCACCCTTCTTTCTCGAAGAAATCGACCGTATTCAATTGAGGATAGAACTGGACTCCGCCATGTTTAAGAATACTAAGACCCGCTGTATATTCTGGCACCAAATTTACAGCCCCATCAAGAATCATATTGAATGCTGTAGCAAGCATCAAAGTATTGTGAATCGTTCAAAACATATTAATGGCCCTTCGCTGATTCGAAATATCCATTATTTTAAAGAAAAGGGAAACGCGACAAGAAGTATTGATGTCGTTCATGCCTTTCCATAAGACTGTTGGGTCGTAGGTGAATTGTAACAATTTTAACTCAAGATTGAAACTGCGTTGAGATCATGTTTTCCTTTACAAGAAACTTATACGACCACGACGTGTAGCGACAGGAAACGAAGTGGCTCTATATTTAGATAATTGGAATAAAATTACATATAATTGGAATGAAATTATATATAATTGAAAACATAATATTTTAAGGTCTTTCCTTTTAAACACTGCTTCATATCCAAATGTTGATATTTTCATAAGCACAAAGCAACAGGATTAATTCTCATGCATAAATTAATACTTTTCTTCAGCTTCAATGTATAAGTGTAAAGCTCTGGATTAAAATAAACAAATTAAACCAACTAAAAATACTACTATTTAATGAGCCTGTCTCTACACGATCACAAAACTAGCTTTTAATAAATCCCCCTCGAATCACGCTTCATCATCTAAAAAAAAATACCGAACAATGCATTAAGAATAATTTAGGTATGGTTACTCTGTGTATAAAAATAAACATGGTATTATTATTATTATTATTATTATTATTATTATTATTATTATTATTATTATTATTATTATTATTATTATTATTATTATTATTATTTTATGTTTGACTTTTGTTTTGCATTTGTACAAGTTGGATCCGAGTCTCACCCAGAGACCTCAAGAGACAACAAGTTAGAAGTTCATGTAGGTGTTATGCCTAGGGTACCATATATTTGGATTTGTACAGTTTTGTTCTAGTGAATGTTTAAGAAACCATAAGAAAATTATGTGTTTGCTTTAAAATTTGAGCTCACATAGACAGTATTTTACGTAGGATATAGGCAGTTCCCATGAGCACTATCTTTTGAACTTCAGCCATTTTGGGGTTTCCTGGTATCTGAGCTAGGTAGTAATCAGCCCGTTTCGCTGTCATTCCCAGGGCACCTATGACAATAGGTATTGTTTTCGTCTTCAGATTCCACATTTTGCTAATTTCTATTTCAAGATCTTTATATTTGCTCAGTTTTTGGTAGGTCTTGACAGATACGTTTATATCGATTGGGACAGTCATATCAATGAGGAGGCATGATTTTTGTCTGAAGTCTTTCAGTATGATGTCTGGCCTATTTGCGTCTATCTTTCTGTCAGTTTGAATGGTGAAGTTCCAGAGGATTGCAATGTGATCATTTTCAAGTACTGGGGGTGGTTTGTGTTCCCACCAGTTTTTATCATGGGGCAAGTCCAGGTTTTTGCATATTACCCAGTGAATATATTGTGCAGCTCTATCATGCCTGTTATTATTATTATTATTACTATTGTTGTTGTTGTTGTTGTTGCTGTTGTTGCTGTTGTGAGAGCAGTGAATGTCATCAAAGTGACACTGGGGTACAGATATACGAAGCCCAGTATACCCATCATGACCACACGTCTGATAAGGGTATATCAGGCACATACACCCCAAGCTTATGTGCCTGACATAGTGATCACATATCATGATAAAGAGCATATGGCTCTGCAGGTAGGGCCCAGTAAGAATATTCTTCAGGTCGAGTAGCCCATTTCGCTCAAAAATTCCCTGAATAAGGGTTATTTGAGGATGATGAACGAAGCACCTATGTTTCGAGGGGTGAATTATTCAGACCCTAAAGCATCCCTCTCAGCACAAGGTTATGAAGACTCTGCACTACTCCTGCTCGTGATCAGTGACGCACATATCCACCAAGGGACTAGTTAAGGTCAAACAACTGACAAGCAAATATGTGGTATTGAGCAGAATAAATACGTGTTGTAGTACATCTTTCACACCAAGACAAAAGATGTAACATACTACAGTCAAGATTAGAAGCCATGAGAGCTTAGTAGTAGTAGTAGTAGTAGTATATTTACCTGTCGTGAATGCGACCAAGCTGATTATTACGGCAACAATATTGATTATTTTTGCTGACGGATACATACTCCTTTCTTTTGGATGTTTCTTAATAAATCTGATCAATGGAGGTTCCTAGAAAAAGAAAAGAAATAAAATGAAGAATGCAACGAATTAGTTGTCTCTGGCACTTTTTCCCCAAATTATAAACAAAAATAATTCAATGAAAATTGTTCCATAAAGAATGGTATCGAAGTTGGACACAAAGACAAGCATTCTTTGAGAAGAGGAATAGTCAAATTTAATCAAATCCAATATTTGACTTCTCTCCCGCCTATTAATTTATTTCATCGATTCTGAGACAACGAAAGTCAATACAGACGTCATCAGGATCTTAGACCCTTGCATTTTATAATTCAGATATATCCGCTGAAAATTTCATTATCCGGGACTAGCAGTTCTATACACCAATCTATATTTTGTTGAGGAATATCATGCTTAAAACTATTTTTCATTGAGTTATGTCAAATTTATTGAAACAACATGACTTGCAAAAAACAACCATTCTATTTTTTGGTCGTTATTTAACATTACTGGTCTAATCCCTGATTTTAATTTCGTAGTGAAAAGGTTAAGTAAAAAAAATAAAAACTTCAAGAAATAGCCTTGGAGAAAAATAAAAAGTAAAAGTAGAAACATAACATAAAAAAAGAAAAAATGTAAAATTATAAAAAAATAATGCAGGTATTATTGGTTAGGCAGACTTTATAAGCTGCCTTGTGTCTCCAAGAAATCTGCAGGCTCTGAGCATATTGTATGATTTTCTTATATAGAACAAACCACATGCCTAGAGCCCAAATATTGCATGGAGAGACGAGGCAATAATAAAAATTTACATAACCACGTATCTCAATGGCAAGAAACTATTATTTTAATATATATATATATATGTATACACAAATCGTTTTAACTACTTTCTAAGCCAAAATATTGCAAGTTACAACATTAAATATCAACAATTCACGTGTACAAATCTACAAATCAGAGCAATAAGCTAAGAGTGCGCGGTTTCTCCGAAAATTTCTTAAAGACAGTCCTAAACCTGAGACATTGAAATACTTGGTAAAAGTACAAACCACTGTCCTGTAGGATTAAATACTATAACATGCATTGTACTTTGTTTTGGCGTTAAAAGAAAATATACACACTCACCAACACACACACACACACACACACACACACATATATATCAAACCATGCTTCAAGGAAATTATACTAACCTATTCCTTTATACATATACATACATTATATATATATATAATGTATGCCTAAAAAAACTGATGAAAATTTAAAAGTTAAAAACCTTACGACACAATGAAGTAGAGAAATTTGAAAAGACAACACGAAACCGGTTATTTCTCAAAATACAATGTTTATATATACCAAAAAGATTTTCTAACATTTTTCTAACATTTTTCTGGCATAATTTAAATATATACTTTAACCATGTAACACAAGCCTTCTGTAGTTTTTTCACTCTTATTATCTTTTATATATATATATATATATATATATATATATATACATATCAGATTTTTAGGCATACATGTACATATATATACATATGTGTGCGTGTGTGTGTGTGTGTGTGTGTGTGTGTGTGTGTGTGTGTGTGTGTACATATAGTTATACATGTACTCTTAAACGTAGAGACGCTCGTATATGCAATTACATTCACGTACGCACACTGGATGATTTTGAGATTAATTGGGTGATTGATTGGTAGATAAACTAATCGAATGATTGATATAAAGAGATTCCGATATATAAAGTAATTGATAGTTAATTTAATTGATAAAATGGTAAAATAAAAAAAGAAGATAAACGGGAATGGTTGACAAGATTGATAGACAGAACCGTCAATGTAGAGAAAGATATTAATGGAAATGGTAAAGCCTGGCAGACACACAAATTTTAAAATTAACTTGGTAGATTGCGCTATCTATCTATCTATCTATCTATCTATCTATCTATCTATCTATCTATCTATCTATCTATCTATCTATCTATCAAATCACATCCAAGTTAAAAACAAAAAAAAAAGAACAGTATAATCCTAGATGTATGGTAAGATAGGATGGTCACAGGTGGAATGGCTTTAATTATGGTTCTAGTCAACCAGGGCTGATCTGAGGCTAAACTATAACAATCTACTGCATCTACCGTCTGATTACTTGTATTTCTGTTCTGCATTCACGCACGCAAGCACACACATGCATACTTATACAAACTTCTTTCACCTCATCTCTATCACACCTTCTTCGTCTCTAGGTTTATAAAGTTGCCACTTATGAAGTCATTATCAGTCATTTCAGGCCAACAAAATCACTGGTATGAACCGTTTCCTGCTGAGTCTCTCAAATTCTCAAATAACACCTCTCTGAACCAGTTCTATTCTCTTCAAGCGAGTCTTATGTAGATGTAACTCTATCGAATCTACAGAAGAGACAGTGTAACATAAATGGCAAACTTTTTCTGTTACCTTTTAATCGCTTTCAGACAGACAGACAGAGAGACAGACAGACAGACAGGCAGGCAGGCAGGCAGGCAGACAGACACACTGACAGATAGATAGATAGATAGATAGATAGATAGATAGATAGATAGGCTGACAGGTGGACACATAAATAGCTTCGTAGAAAGATGTTTCCGGTGAGTCTCTGTACCGAAACAAGTTTTATGGTTAGAAAAACAGATGCTTAAAGAATTTCATCCAATTAATCAATCAGAAAGATGCAACCTGACCACAGAATCAATATACTTCTTTGTCTAGATGGAAATATTTCGCTCTACATTTATTAAAGTAAAAGTACCATATTTGTATTGCACGGTCCCGATGCTATCATTTTTTTCTCTTTTGAATACGACGTTCAAGTAAGACGACAATTAAACACTTGACGCCAACTTAATGTGACAGTCCCCTGAAGGGCATAATACTACTGTTGGTTAGACCTAGGAAGCTGCGCTGCTTCCTGTCGGCCTTGACACATTTCCTATGTCCTTATGTTTACAAAGAGGAGACAAGCACCGCCACCCAGCTAAGACTGCATCCAGAGACTTGTTTCTGAGTCTTTGCTCGTCATCAGTCTGGAGTAGCATGACCTGCTAGTCAAAGATGCCTGACAAGATCTTGTAAACATATAATAATTCTAGTGAAATACATTCACTGATTTCAAATTTAGAAATGTTACATTTCTAAATCTCTTCAGAGAGATTTATGCAGTAGTGATACGATGAAGTAGTTGTATGCTGTCAACTTAATGTGACAGTCCCATGAAGGGAATAATACTACTGTTGGTTAGACCTAGGAAGCTGCACTGCTTCCTGTCGGCCTTGACACATCTCCTGTGTCCTTCAACGTATCACTACTGCATAAATCTCTCTGAGAGATTTAGAAATGTATTATTTCTAAAATTAAACACTTGTTCCGATACGCAATAATTATCCAGATGGATTTGAGGCAGTTTTGGATGTTCTTTTTGTTATTGATGAAGTCATAACTGGCACACCGTCGGTTACGACGTGTCGGATTCTGGTTGATCCGATCAACAGAAGATTGATCGTGGAGTTAACGTGTAATTGGCTGAACACTCCACAGACACACGTAAACTTAACGCAGTTCTCAGTAAGATCCAACGTGACACAGAATATGAGAAAGCTGACTCTGAACTACAGGTACAACTCATTTGGCCAGCTGAGTGGACTGGAGAAGCGTGAAATAAAGTGTCTTGCTTAAGGAATCGAACTCGTGACCAGTTACACTAACCACTAAGCTACGTTCCTTCACGCTGTAGTCATATTTCAGCTTGATCGAATTTATCTGTCAACAGAAGCAACCAAACTGTCATCCTCCTATCTTCTATCTAGGCATAGTGCACCAAGGCTTACAATATCTAATGTGACATCCTTGTTAGATTCATATGTGTCTTTCGAGGAATCGCAGTTCTCTTTGTTCGGCCCTCACAGCCGAGTTTATTTTGATGTCATTTAAGGGATGAATTTCAGCCAGAAACTTAACATCCTTGGGTAATGTCATAGTTCGAGGGCCGCAACTGTTAGTACATAGCTTAAATCGAGATTTAATAAACGGAAATATCGCTTAATCATCAGTATGCGTTTGATCTCAAAATTATTTAACACTACTGTATATATATATATATATATATATATATATATATATATAATGACTTTTTCAGTCATTAGACTGCGGTCATGCTGGAGCACCGCACTGTGGGATTAAAACTGGAAACATGTGATTCAGAAGCAAACCTCTTACAATACTGCCACGACCACGTCTAAAAATGATGAACAATCTTCATCGATTTTCGCACAGTGTATGGGATCTCATCAGAGGTGTTTACACTATTTCACCATATGTGCGGTCTGATCAATAAGTATACGGACTGTTGCCATAGTAACGAAGCTAAAGCACGCAGAGTAAACCCGCTCACTACAGATTTACCTTCAACTCTGCTGTTGTGTATGCGCACTAAGTTTTAACGTTCTAGCTCACTTCCGCTGTTTACAGCAGTGCATGGAAGGAACGTGTGCAGCGTGTGATCGTCGCATTGACCATGACAGAGAAAGTTTAACGGAGAATCTGCATCAAATTTTGAGAAAAGCTTGGCGATATCTGCTCAGAGGCCTATGTAAATTTTCAAAAAGTTTTCATCGTTCTCGACACAACCAAAGAAATTTTGTGAAACTGAAACCCGAATCTCTGTTTGGTCAGCTGGAAGCAGTTTTGGTACAAACTTGGCAGACACGCGTCTCATCCCCAAATCTTCAGTGATAATAGACTGAACTGAGCCGTAACTAATTTGCAGATCAGCCGACACCTCACAGATGGTGATTCGACCTTTTCCCCTCACAGTTGCGCGCACATCTAGGAGGTTTTCTCAGTTCTGCTGGTTGCGGGTCTCCCAGAACGTTCGTCAATATTGGCATTTTGTTGGCCATCTTGGAAACGTCTGAACCACTCGTACCCTTGTGTGCGGCTCATACACTCCTCTCCATACACTTTCTGCAAATTTGTATAGGCTTCTGAGCAGTTATTACCATGATAACTTTCTCTATCATGGTTAATGCGACGATCACATTACACACATTCCTTCCAGGCACTGGTGTAAACAATGGAAGTGATGTAGTTCAAAGTCAATCTGTGCCAAGCTTCTTCACTCTTTTGCTTCAGCTTCCTTACTATAACAACTATCCGGATACTTATTGATCAGACTTTGTGTGTGTGTGTGCATATATATATATATATATATATATATATATATATATAAAGTAATGATTGTTACCACCTCATCGTGGTTGTTCCGTACAGAACAATGTCAATACTCTTTTTAACTCCAGGAAAGCTCTACCTCCAGCTGGTTGATGACACAATATCTGTGTCCGTTATATTGCAAATAAGGGACCGAACAACTCCCATCCCGCGGAATCAGAACCAGTAGACCAGCTGGTCTGAGGGTCCTACCCTTCCTCAGTACTGCTACACGATTCTACTAGATATAGCAGTCGTTCGTCCTCCGTTCGCAATATGCAGCAGACAATGTACCAGTAGGGTAGGGTATGACGTTGAGGAAGGGTTAGGGCTAGGGTTAAGGTTAGGGTTAGGTTATCCCTAACCCTAACCCTAACCCTAACCATAACCCTTGAAACCAGCTGGTCTACTGAAACTAGCTGGTATACGTGATAGGGTGCTGAAAATTTCCTGATTTTAAGGGATTCGCCAAAGGCTTGGCTCAAGGCAGAGCCTTCTGAGTTCTTTTACAGGCCTTAAAAAAACTCAAGGGTCACCGCAATAAGTGAATCTGAGAGGGGAATATGTTGAATAGAATTATAATGAAATGATCCTCCTCCTGTACTTTCTTTTACCCAAGGACAACAACTATTCAGCAACCCCTTGTGTACATTATTTATGAGTTAACTAGGATACTAAGGGTTTCAAGTAAAGACATCATCACAACTATTCCAGCGTTTCACATGGAAGTGCTGGAGAACACGATCTCTTCCTATGAAATACATTGATTGTGTTTTTAACCCACAAATAATAAATATCTATCTACCGATACGGAGTTAAAAAAATCTTTCTCACTGTTCGATAATAGCTCTCACGGACGTACACACACACACATACACACGTATACACATATATACATTTATATTATGAATATAAGTATTATATGTAGATATATACGTACTATGTGTGTATGCGTTTATGTATGTATGTATGTATGTATGTATGTATGTATGCACACACACACACACACACAACCACAATGTTTATTGTACACTTTTCTTCCATTAATGAAACATCTGGAAGTTTTTCGACACGCCCAGTTATCGATGTAGGTTAAACATACAAGTAAATAAGTTATGTTCACACTAATGAATACAATCGAAATACGTTTACGTCAATCGTCTAATATATATACACATACATATATAAACAACATATATATACATATATACACACACACACGTATATATATATATATATATATATATATATATATATATATATATATATATATATATATATATATATATATACACACACACATACACACACACACACATACACACACACACACATACACACACACACACAGGCATACAGGTAGGCACATAAGTGCAAAACAATATGGAGAACGTAGTACTTGAATACCAAATGTAGAGCAATATGCCTGTAGAATATTCATTAAACAATATATATATATATATATATATATATATATATATATATATATATATATATATATATATATATATATATATATAAGAGGGAAGACCATTAAGCGGACATCCCTTATGCTAGATGTAGACCCCATATGGTCTGACCACTAAAAAAAGATTGTTCTCAAGAAAATTCAGCAAACGCCATCTTTTTATTTTATATCTTTTCATTTGTCACTCGCTCACGTTCTGGCGCTTGCTGAATTTTCTTGAGAACAATCTTTTCTAAGTGGTCAGACCATATGGGGGTCTACATCTTGCATAAGGGATGTCCACTTAATGGTCATCTCTCTTATATGCATGTAATATTATTTTTCTGAATCTTCAGACTTTTCAATATGGTAGGCCACTGGTTTTAAATTGATATTAATCAAATTAATATTCAATTTTTCACCCTTATATATATATATATATATATATATATATATATATATATATATATATATATATATATATATATATATATATATATGTATATATATATATGTATGTATGTATGTATGTATGTATATATTAGCATATGTATGGCAAAGTGGTAGAGGAATTCGCTTCAAAATCACGAAATTCCAGGTTCCATCACAGGTTATTTCAGTTTGAGCATATACCTTCTATCATAGATTTTGGTCGAATCAAATTAGCTAAGTGATATTATATAGACGTCAACAATGTAATTTATAATATTAGGCATCATCGAAAATGATAATGCAAACATCTTCTGGGACTTTATGATTCAGTGCTACCATGAGATAGAGAATAGAAAACCGGGCATAGTCTTAATTGAGAAAGAAAGCAAACTATGCTAGATCATAGATATAGCATTCCCAGCTGACAACAAGGTATGCAATAAGGAAGAAAGAAAAGTCGATAGATATGACAGGTCAGCTTTGGAGGTTAAGCAGTTGTGGTCGTTGAAAAAGGTGGTAGTAGTATTAATAATTATCGGAGCCCTGGGAACAGTGAGTAAAAATCTTGAGAAGTACATGAAACAAATCGGGGCTGCAATAAAGGTGGAGCACTTGCAGAAAACAGCACTGCTTGGAACCGCTCGAATACTCCGGGAGGTGCTCGAAAAATAAGGGGTATTACCTTAGTTAACTGGTAGTGAACAGCTGACACTGAAGTATATCTCCAGCGTTAGAAGTTGTGCAAAGGTAATGATAATAATAATCCTTTCTACTGAAGGCACATGGCCTGAAATTTTGAGGGAGGGGTCTGGACGATTACATCGACCCCAGTCTTCACTAGCAGTAAATTTATCGATCCCGAAAAGATGAAAGACAAATTCAACCTCGGAACTTAAAGATGGATGAAATGCCGCTAAGCATTACGCCTGGCGCGGTAAAGATGCTCCCAGCTCACCGCCTTCAGTTTCTTCCCGAGTTATAAAGACACATAAGGCTGGTTTCCCGGTTTCAGTGGGGTATCTATTCCCCACCTAGACGGGGCGCCAATCCGTCGCAGAGTTACTCATTCTTGCCACCTGAGTGTTTTGTTCAAGAAGACGACGCGTTGCCCGGTCCAGGAATCGACACCACAATCTTACGAACATGAGCCCAACACCATAACCACTAGGCCACACGCCTCCACTGATAAAAGAATATTCAGACAAATACATAAAAAAAACACCAGGACTTACAAATATATATAACATACAGAAAATTGCACTACTGGGCACTGCACACATCCTACGCAAAACACTTTCAATACAGTAACCATAAGACCATCACAGCAAACCACAGCACATACCCAAGGTACACAGAGCTACGCTCGGTAGTGAAGTGAAAGCACGCTATAAAAATAAAACTACTGAATAATAATAATAATAATAATAATAATAATAATAATAATAATAATAATAATAATAATAATAATAATAATAATAATAATAATAATAATAATAATGATAATAGTAGTAATAATAGTAATAATGATAATAATAAATCATCTCATTGTCCACCCATCAATCAATAAAAACAAAACGAACAGATATGCACAGAAATCAGTTTTCTCGCTTCATCTAATTCTATCTTGACGAGTTGAGAACCAGATACTGTGTGTCAATTTAATTCTCTTCAATGTTACTTCAATGCACTCTTACCAAATATGTATTCGGTGAATAACCGATTACTGCAAGCTACTTTGTGATGTTTCCAAATATGATATTATGTTATCTGGCACCGATGCAACAAGGCTATACGTTTGCGGTAGGAAAGGAACCAGTCGAATTTATCGGTCTCATTTCTTGACTGGTATTTATTTCATTGCTTTACTCTGTCACGGTAAGGCGAATAGTGAACACTTCATAATACCTAGAAGTTATTAGACCGAGTTTCTGCGCTTTTCGTTCAAATCACGCCAATATCAACTTTGTCTTTCGCCTCTTCGGGGGTTGATGAAAATGTTTCCAACTAAGTCGGTCTTAATTCAAATTTCGCCGAGGTCGAATTTGTCTTTCATCATTCCGGGGTCGATAAAAGGAAGTAAAATCTGAACACTGCGACAGATACAATCAACTGACTCCCTACCAAACAATCACTGGCCTTGTCCCAAAATTTGAAACCAGTAAAACAACAAACACCAGAGAGTTAGATTTCTTTGATCGATGATACATTTGTTGAATATATAAATCAATTGATTAGTTCAAGCGGTAAAACCGATAGATCAACTGATTAAATCTCTAAATGTCTTAATTTCAAATCTGCCTAAAGTTGATAAACTAAAATGTACTGCAATTGTAGTGGCTGGTATCCAATGACAGAACATTTTTGTTTGCGTTGACCAAAATAGAAGGTGATCAACAACGACCTTCCTGTTCTTTCATGAAGAAGACTAAATTTATTATTATATTATATTACTCAATCTGCTCCAGATAACAAGATGTTATTTCAGACATTTCACCGATTTCTCAGGCAGATTCGCAGAACTGGAATGAATATCAGCCATGCATGAACTCGACACTTCAACAAATTTGAGACCTACTTGTATATGTTGTATGTATGTATGCATGCATATATATATATATATATATATATATATATATATATATATATATATATATATATATATATATATATATATATATATATATATATATATATATACATATATATAATTTTAAATTAATAATTATATATTATTAATTTAATATATAAATTACTCATTTCCATGCTTACTATCTGATAATTATCATTAACTAGATTCTAATCCTTATTTTATGAATACATAGGCGCAGGAGTGGCTGTGTGGTAAGTAGCTTGCTTACCAACCACATGGTTCCGGGTTCAGTCCCACTGCGCGGCATCTTGGGCAAGTGACTTCAGCTATAGCCTCGGGCCCACCAAAGCTTTGTGAGTGGCTTTCGTAGACGGAAACTGACAGAAGCCCGTCGTATATATGTATACTTATATGTGTGTGTGTGTATGTTTGTGTGTCTGCGTTTGTCCCCCTAGCATTGCTTGACAACCGATGCTGGTGTGTATATGTCCCCGTCACATAGCGGTTCGGCAAAAGAGACTGCTAGAATAAGTACTAGGCTTACAAAGAATAAGTCCCGGGGTCGATTTGCTCGACTAAAGACGGTGCTCCAGCATGGCCGCAGTTAAATGACTGAAACAAGTAAAAGAGTAAAGAGAGTAAAGAGTATATATTTTATATATTATTCTTAAAAAAGAATATTATTGATAGTGACTTCGAAATTTCAGTGAGTTAACTATAGAGTAACCCATCAGATTAATGCAAAATTATCGTAATGGAACAGAACATAAAAGTAAACGTATATACATACATTTTTTCTCCTTCTTAAGGCACTAAAATTTGATTAAGGAAAATATGGCTGCTATTTCCAAAGACACGAACGACTGTGCAAAGGCTATTTCGTTGGTTCGTCATCTTCTAAGTAATTATTTGAAGTGATTGTATTAAGATTGTTTATTTATATATAAATAAGCACTGGATACAGTCTATTTTTACAACGCAGAAAAAAGACCATAGCATTAAAAAAACGAAAAATAAAAATATATAAAACACGAATGTACAAAATGCTTCCATAACCAAGAGACGGGAAAAAATGTGGTGTCAATTATCGTATTCTTATTTTGAAATAAATCTAATAAAATATTTATTTCTACCTTAATGTCTGGTAAGAAAAAAAATCTATACAATTAGAAAATGTCTGTCTGTCTATCTATCTATCTATCTATCTATCTATCTATCTATCTATGTATCTCTCTCTCCACACACATATATATGTATGTACGTATGTATGTATATATATATGTATGTATATATTCGAGGGGTTGGTGAAAAGTTTCTGGTGTTCAGTGAGAGAAAATACAAGAGGATCAGTTAATTATGATCGTCTCAGATTCATACCCTTATTGCAGCGGTCCTTCAGCTTTTGTAAGCACTGTCAAAGAATTCAGAAGGTTAGGCCTCCGACCAGGCCTTTCCCAACACACTTAGAGCCAGGAACTTTTCAGCACACCCTCATATATATACACGGCGGGTGCCTTTCAGTCCCCGTCTAGCTAATCTTACAACGCTTTGGGCGGTCCGAGGCAATAATAGAAGACACTTGCTCAAGGTGCTGCAAAGTTAGATTGAAGCGGGGACCATGTCATTTGGAAGGAAATGTGCTACCACACAGCTACGCTAATACCTTCTTGCCATGCAAACATGCGTGCGCCTATGTATGTACGTGTGTATACATACATATATATATATATATATATATATATATATATATATATATATATATATATATAGATATATATATATATATATACATATCTGTAAAATAGTATGTGACAATTTTTCAGTTGCCATAATAAAACTCCGAGTTTCGGATATCGGAGCGGAAATCTGCTCCGGCATCTCGTCAATTATTAAGAAAAAACAGAAATGCTATGAAAATCACCGTTAAACAAAGGGAAATTACAATGAAGTTCACAGTTATTAAGACAAACAAAAGAGGTATTAGAATGACCGTTAAGTAAAGGGAAAAAACTGGAAAGGGAAGAAAGTAAACACTGGTCATAGGATTCGCGTATGCGTGCATGTACATACATACGCATGCGTGCACGCACACCCATGTACATGTGCATATATACGTATGCTGACTCACACTCGCGTAAAACACATACATTCGCACCCTCACACACACACCTATATGTATACATATATATATATGCAACCATACACATGTACACGTATACATATCCGCACACACACGTATATATACCCATACGCGCACAAATATGTTCATATACACGTCTATATATATACATATATATATATATACATATATATATATATATATATATATATATATATATATATATATATATATATGTATATATATATATATATATATATATATATATATATATATATATATATATATATAGACACACACATATATATACACACACACACACACACACACATATATATATATATATCAATAAATATATATATATATATATATATATATATATATATACTCTTTTACTCTTTTACTTGTTTCAGTCATTTGACTGTGCCCATGCTGGAGCACCGCCTTTAGTTGAGCAAATCGACCCCGGGACTTATTCTTTGTAAGCCTAGTACTTATTCTATCAGTCCCTTTTTGCCGAACCGCTAAGTTACGAGAGCATAAACACACCAGCATCGGTCGTCAAGCAATGCTAGGGGGACAAGCACAGACACACAAACATACACACATATATATATATATATATATATATATATACATATATATACATATATACGACGGACTTCTTTTAGTTTCTGTCTACCAAATCCACTCACAAGGCTTTGGTCGGCTCAAAGCTATAGTAGAAGAAACTTGCTCAAGGTGCCACGCAGTGAGACTGAACCCGGAACCATGTGGTTGGTAAGCAAGCTACTTACCACACAGCCACTCATATATGATGTATACGTGTGTGTATTATGTGTATGCAGGATAATCTATTTTGTAGTTTTTGTCTATAAATTCCAGTAAGACGCATTAATCAATCGAAGGCTTCGATATAAGCCACTTTGCCCAGGATGACCACACTGTAAGACTGAACCCAGAAGCACGTATTTGAATAGTAATCATTTTATTCATACAACTACACTCGCGCTTATATCACTGGCATTATAGTCAGAAATGATTTAGACATATCACCGTTTGATTGCTTTCGTGTTTGTTTTTTAAATCACGGCGTGCTTGCTTTTAAGTCACGATCGATATCATAGTTGGAACTGTAGTACTTTAATCGTTAATTAGAAATTACGAATGACCTACATTTAAAGGGGTGACATTGAGACGTATATAGAAATTTTCAACAGCCACGACAGCTAAAAGCAAATATAAGAAAACTAAATTTAAAAAATAATTTACTATGTAAACAATAGCCATGACGAAGTCAAGAAAACAAGGAAACGAATTTCTGATAGTTTTTTAATTGTTTTTGAAATAAATTTGACACTTTATTACTCTAATTTATTTTAGCATGCCTTGGAACGTTTTTGCATTCCAGCACTTTAGGGCCTATAAAAAAGTAAGTATTGCCAATAAATCATTTTTGTGAAAAGAATAACTCTGATTCAAGACAAAAGAAAAGATTAATTCTGCGTGTAATTGACTGAGGGAAAGTATATTACAGCATGGCTATGCTACTTATATATACACACAGCTATAGACTTATTTAACACGTCATAAATCATGTTATAACAGCACAGACGATATGCAGAGAGAATAGAATTAGCTTTCAGTAGATGCAAACTACACAACTAACATGATTCATACTAACCCAACACGGCGAGGAGCCAGGGCGCTAGTCTCTTGGTGGTCGGTTGAATTGCTGGATATAACAGTCAAGTCTTCCTTAAATTACTTCGTTATATTATGTAAGTTACACATTGGGTAGTATAGCTGTGGATATACTTCCTTAAGAGATGAGCTAACCACGAGTGGACTAATCAACAACCTACTAACGAAAATTCACGAAATATATCTAAGTCAAACTAGGCTTACTACGACTGAATCTTTACAGTTATATCCACAAAAGGAATTAAACTTCGTTCATCAACATCCATCTAAGCTGTTGACATATTCTTTGCTACTCTAGGCACAAGGCCCGAAATTTTGTGGGAGGGGGCCAGTCAATTAGATCGACCCCACTACACAACTGGTATTTAATTTACCGACCCCGACAGGATGAAAATCAAAGTCGACCTCGGAGGAATTTGAACTCAGGACGTAAAGATAGACGAAATACCGCTAAGTATTTCACCCGGCGTGCTCGCGTTTCTGCCACCTCGCCGCCTTAAGCTGTTAACATATTAAAAAGCAAAATGATCAGACTGTCTATTTGTATACACTTAGATTAATTTGGTTTCAAATTTTCGAAGAAGGTAAGCAATTTCGGGGCGGGGCTAAGTCGGTTTAATTGACCCCAGGTACTTATTTTATTGAGTCTGAAAAATAAAATCACTGTTTAAGAACGACTTTAATTCAAACTATAACAGAAAAAACCCTATTCCTATTAGAAAGGCAAACATTATAAATGAAGTAAAAGATAATTAAACAGTGTCACTGAAGAGGTCACAGATGTGTGACAAAAAAGATATCCGCACTGTAGAAATGAGTTAAAATAGGGACAATAATAAACGAGTGAAGAACAAATATACCGTGCGTGTGTTTATTTGGCAAACAAAAAATGACTGTCCCGAAATACAACAATTAAATAGAATTATCCTGAAAAACTCGAGATGAATATGCTTACAATATTTTACTAAATATACACTGTCAACGTAGTTGGGCGAAAATTTTGGGTGGTTCGCTCCTGGGCCATATGACCAACTTGTATATCACTGATCTATGTCGCTACAGAAATTTGAAATCTTTTGTGTAATTACACCGTATTTTTTCTTCCACGCCAGTCTAACGATTCTGCCAATCCGACGCCCTTAAAATTTTCGAATGATATTACTCGTCAAGTAATAGTTTATTTTTGCATTACCTGTGCTACAATAATGTGACATACATAACACTCTTGTCAAGATTATATGAAGAAAGAGGTCAACCAAAATAGCATCATTAGACCAACAGTAAAAAATCAAACAAACAAATAAACAAAAAACAATAAAAAAAAACAAAGAATAATTAATAAATCAAGGCAAATGTATTTGTTGAATCTCAATGATAAGACTAAGCAGTGATTTACTTTTTACTTTGAAAATAAGCACAAAGAAATATTACATTGTTGGGTGGAAAAACCTAAGGACATAAAAATGTCAAAACTATGTAATTATGTCTTCTTTAGTGTTCTCATTCAACATGAGCTAACAAGAACAGCAAGCAAGTCGTCGCACTGAACAATACGCGTTTGTACATACACTCATGCACACACATGACCACATATACACAAACACACACTCTCTGTCACACGCACACTAAGATAGCCAAGCTCTCATATTTACGCGCTCACACTCACATTTACACTCCCTCAAAGTGTTATTCACTCACACACACACACACTCATAGACATACACACACACGCACACACATACACACACATACACGCACACATACACATGTTTTCATCTACCCACGTATTCGAGCATACATGTTTTATATTGGTGTTTGTTAACAAACGAAAAGAACAATTGTCCAGTAAATAATATAGAGATTACGTTTATGAAAAATAAGTTGATGAATCACTTTGTCGATTCTCAGAGTGTCACTCTAATTATACTCAATCAAGATACATTGAAATGACTGGATGTATTGGTATGGCATCGATTGATCAATCCCCATTGTTTAAGAGCAATGAGATGCTACACCCTTTTATTCTTTAACGTTTTCAGCCCTCTGAATAGCCATTTCTATGCGATTGGTTTCTTGGTGAAGTAGGGAGTTAGCTATTACTACCCTCGTTTGAATTTCTTGCTGTGATATAGGCTGTTAGATTTTTGTAAAATAGGGAACTCTGATCAATCTACGGGTGTCATGGAGGACTGTGTAGACTTTTGCAGATTAATCATGAAGATGAAGCGAGTTCTCCAAAGAACTAACCTTTTGGGGCAACAGATAGTTCTTCAGACTTCCTGTGAAGCCTTAGCGTTGGCAGTTTTAGGACGTGAAGATTCTTCCCACGTGTAATCCATAATATCGTTTCCACTATAGCTACAGGTTTGAAAGATGTCGGTGAGAGGGTGCTAGTCGATTACATAGACTCCAGTGTCCAACTGGTGCTTATTTTATTGACCCCGAAAGAATGAGAGGCAAAGTCAACCTCGGCAGAATTTGAACTCAGAACGTAAAGACGGACCAAAAGCTCGTAAATATTTTGTCCGGCGTGCAAATGATTCTGCCTGCTTGCCGCCTTTATAAAGTTTTTAATATTTATACTTTGGCGGAAAGCGGCGAATTAGCAGGACCGATAGCACGCTGGGTAAAATACTCTTCAGAATTTCGTCCTTCTTTAAGCTCTGAGTTGACATTCCGCCGAGGACAACTTTGCCTTCCATCCTTTCGAAGTCGATAAAATAATTACAAATCAGCATTGGGGCCAAAGTAGTTGCCTAACCCCTTCCCGCAAAATTTCAGGCCTTGTGCTTATAGTAGAAACGGAATATTTTTGCTTGATTGGGAAACGAATGTTCTTCGCTCTGTGTGTGATTTCATTCAATTCAAATAATGAATTAATAGAAACAAGATTTTTCATTTCCTCGGATTTGCTGTTGTGTATGAGGCGGAAGTAATTTCTCGTCTATGCTAGTGCTGTGACAGCACTTGCGCAGACGAGAAACTACTTCCGCCCAGTTGAAAACGCCTCCGTTTGATAATAAATTGGAATTCCTTTTTGGCCTCTAGTCAGCATCTAAGATCGAGTACCAATTACTATCTGGTGCTTCTCTAAGTTATATGATTTATTTATTCTTTTACTCTTTTACTTGTTCTAGTCATTTGACTGGGACCATCCTGGAGCACCGCCTATTTATTTAAATTAGCATTCGTAAACGAATATTTAAAGGCTCACGATTATAGAGATTGCGTCATAAGCAACGGAAGCGAGTCTCATAGTGAAAGCCAATGTTATTTCTTGACACCTTTTCTAATTTTATATTTGTAGTTTTTTTTTAATACAACAAACTGATAAACTGTTTATCTACATTTACAGCAGAAATGTTGTCAAGTTTATCAATTTCTTGTAGAATGTCATATCTTCTTTGTATTTTGATTTACAAATTTATGAAGTTGTTTATTTCTCCAACAAATTGGAGTGTTAATTTCAGAAATTGCAGGTGATGAGAATTAGTTCTACTTATGAGTGTTTACGACGGATGAACGGCTAAACTCTTCTATCTATTGGAAAAAAAAGTCATATCTCTTAGTTTTGAGTGGTAATTCATTTGCTAAGTTTAAATTTTAATTGTGTAGTGATGTCCTCTTTAAAGTCAGTGAATTCGTTGTTATATTGTGCTATAATGATTTTTCAAAATATTAGCTTGCTTTTCATATTAATTAACAACTTTCCCCGACCACATTTGCATTAGAATATGATAGCTGTATCTGAGGCCATGCAATGTTTATTTGACACTTTAGTTAATTATATTTTATTGTTGTACTTCTGTATCTCTTTATTGGTTTCACACCTGAGTATGTCCTTGTAGTTTGTCGTAAGTTTTTATCATACTTTTATCATTAACTATCTTAAGGAACTAATTAAAGAATTCCAACTTTAACTTCCTTTTCGAGTTGTTTATTTATATGTGTATGTAATGACTCGCTCACGTACACATACATGTTTATATATATATGTGTAAATATACACCTACATACACACATATATATACATACATATATAAATACATGCATATATAAATACATACATATTTCCCTCATCGTGTTGTGCACTTCAGTGCTCGTACATGTATACACACACACCTTCTCCTCGACTTACGACCTATGCGACTTACGAACATCTACACTTACGACCAAAATAACAAACGTATCATTTAAGATGCTGTGTGTTGTTATCGTAAGATATATGAAGAAAAGACGAAAACGATTATTCAAACAAAGTTCACAATGTTCTTCCCTCAACCCAAGAACATTACTGTGATGATCAAAAATTTATTTTCAATTGCACTTTTTTCAGAGGAACAATTATTTTCATTATGTGTATGCGGAGCTTCATTTTATTAATTTTTTCATTAATTTTAGATTGCATTTATGTTTACAGTACAATAGAGTACTTACAGTACAATAGAGTACAGATGTACTTTTCACATTTTGTAAATAATTATGGATTAAAGTTTTGGGTTTTATATTTTTATAAACCGCGTAAATGAAAATAGAGTGAAGATGTTGACAGTAATGGTCCGTGAAAAATTTTATAATGACCGTTTGTAATTTCATTCTATGCTGTTCGGGATGTTGTCTAGGCAACGATGACAGACTTTAACGGAATGCATATCGAAAAGATTACAAAATTTGTGATAATGGTTTTGTCTTTGGAGCACTAGAACATTGTGCACTACGTTTGCAGTAACGACCAATTTAAGTAGCAGTTTAAACTAGATTACTTTGCTTCTGTTCATCGTTCATTTCTGTTTGTGGTGGGTGAGTCATTCTTCGTGTGAAATTCATTCCCACTTACACTGCTTTGAACTATTACATCATTCCGGAAGGTAATTGGAGATGTATATAATGACGTCTTTCGGATTTTTATAGGGGTAATGTTCGCCTGAACCAACATGAAATAATGTTAACTCCAGCTGTTTCTCCACTCACGTGCTTACTTCTCTCCAAAAGACCCGTATAACCAGCATACAAATAACATGGATACGAATTATAAGGGACTCACATCGTCTTCATTTATTTAGGTTAAAGGATGGACAAAATTCGGCATTCCAGTCTAAATAAATGTGAATATTTAGGGACCAAGTTTCGGAATTGTCAATAAACTTACTACATATTTCAACGGATGAAGCGTTACAAGCTTTGTTTAATTGACAAGTTCCCGATATTGGAACAGTCAATGATATCACTCATCCGAATCGATCTTATGGGAAAAGGAACCACCTAGATAGTTTATAGAGGACAACATATTCCAGGTTAATTTACATCATTTCGTAGTCGTTGGATCCAACGAGCTAAGTTGAATAGTTGCGTACTTTTTAAAGCTTAATACTTATTCCGTATATATCTTTTATCGAAGTCATGTATTACAGGTACGTAAACAAAACAACACCGGCTGTCAAGCAGTGGTGGGGGACAAGCAAAACAAAAAGTCCGAGACAAATATTTTAGTTTCTGTCTACGAAATCCATTTACATCTTTGCCCGATCCGGAGCTACTGTAGAAAACACTCGCCTACGGTGCCGCACAGTGAAGCTGAACTCAAGACCACATCGTTGAGAAGGAAGTTCTTAACCGCTGATCCATGCCTGCGCCTGATTAATCATCGACACGTTACATCCGTTGCCCAGCAATTTCTTTCCGTGATGGCTTACAAGTTCCACTCCAGCATAAAAATAAAGTAGGCGTTTGCATACTTGATGTAGTGAGCCAAACAAATTTAATTAATAAAAATTATAGCCTTAGTGATGAGAACAATAATTTCCTAAATGACTAAATCCGGTCAAACAAAGGCAGGGGTGAGTCAATCCCGAATACTTTTCATGTAGCTTTAAAATTAATTTAATATGGAATGCAGTTGGCTAGTAAGCCTAGTCTTCTGCGTTGACGACTCCAGACACGTTTTCAGTCTACTTTACTACAGAAGAAGTAAAGGCAAAAAAAAAAAAAAAAAAGGTAAAAAGATAAAAGCAGCTGTACAATGATTGGCAGACATGTTGAATTTTTATAAGTCTTTGTTTGTTACACCATACTGGCGTTGTTTGACGTCGAAGATCGATTACCAGCAGTTTTATACGTGGCATTACTTACGGAGCTTAACAACACGACATTGAGTAAAAGAAATTTTACTGCGACTTGGATGACTTTGGTCTGCAATTTTCACACATGCACACGTACACACATATACAGCGTATACACAAGTGTTTGTATATATGATATATAAAATATTCGCATATTATATACGGATATATATTCCACATAAACGGGATATATTATATAATCACATTTGTTTGTGTGCGCCTGCGTATGTGCGTATATATATATATATATATATATATATATATATATATATATATATATATTTATATAAGGGAATTACTATACTTGAATGCCTCAAGCTAAGAAGGACTCTAAGGTCAAACTACCATACTTGATAAATTCTGATAAAAGACTTTATCCTATTATTGAATTATATATATATATATATATATATATATATATATATATATATATATATATATATATATATATATATATATATATATATGGCTTAACAACCCTTACCGTTTGTTTTAACTATCCTGTTTTTGTTACCAACTTTGACCCTCCGCAAATCCCAAACTTTATTTAATTTGCTTTGCACCAGCGACTGTTTTGACGAAGACGCATCTTTGCCCTAACGCTCGAAATGCGGAGTAGTTGAAGAACTGATGACGGGATTGCTCTTTATGTTGCCTGTCTCGTTTTTCATGTTGTTTACGTTTTTTGACGTCCTGTACCCATATGTGCATGTGTATATACATATATATATGTAAGTATGCACATGTATGTATGTATATATGGATATATACATACACACACACACACACACACACACACACACACACACACACACACACACACATATATATATATATATATATATATATATATATATATATATATATTATATGATATATATATATATATATGTATATATACGCATATTCATTCATTCCTTCGGTTCTCATTGTCCCTTGTAGCACTTGAGGCGACAGCAAGATCATTCCACATTCTATGACTGAAAGTATCCTTGACAACTGGTTTAATTGTTAACCCTCTGCTTTTAAGATCTCTTGTTATTGTTCTCTTCCTCGTGTCCTCTGGTCCGTCACGTCTCTTTTTTACCCATAGATGTGCGTATATATTTATTATATCATACCGTCATGCTGTGTCAACTAAGATGCCCTTTGACAAACCGCTGGCATTTATAGGGCGTTAAACACTTTCGGTATACAAATTATGGACTCCTTCATAGAGTAACCGCTGCATTTGTTGAGTATATAAACTATTTGGCTGATTGTTTCTCTGGAGATTGTCAGAATGATGTAGACGTCTCTGATGAGAATCCAATAATGTTCGAAAATCGATTAAACTGGTTCATCATTTTTTTTAGTCTGCGGAGGAATGGCTAAAATTTGCGCTGTTTATAATTATACCACATGCTATATATACATATATACATACATACACATATATATATGTGCATATATTGTTTTACTTATTTCAGACATTTGACTGCGGCCATGCCAGAGCACCACCTTTAGTCAAGCAAGTCGACCCCAGGACTTATTCTTTGTAAGCCTAGTATTTATTCTATCGGATCCGTATGCCGCATCGTTAAGTTACGGGGACATCAGCACACTAGCATCTGTTGTCAAGTGATGTTGTGGGGGAACAAACAAAGACACACAAGCATATTCACACACACACACACACACACACACACACACACACATATATATATATATATATATATATATATATATATATATATGTACACGACGGGCTTCTTTCAGTTTCCGTCCGAAATAAGATCTCTTAGAGACGTGATGTGTTAAAAACACAATATATATTGGATGGGGACGAAAACGGTTAGAGAGAACGCCATATGCATTGCTGCTTAATTAGGCCTCGTCAATAAGGTTTACTCACAACCACATACTTATACGAAATTTGTCACCTCCACTGTACAGGAAAAGATGAATAATGCAGTCACTGATGTTGCTAATAGATGCCGGATAGAATAAAAACACACTGTATGCAATTGAAGCAGCATCAAATTAAAATAGCCATCTACGTATTATTCTAAACGTATATACACCGTCGACGGAAGAATACTGCAGTTTTTATTCGAGATATAATCTCTTGTAGACATAACACAATACTCATTGGTTTCAAATTTGTCCACAAGGTCAGCAGTTTTAAAGGTGTAAGTCTATCACATCGACCAAAGTGTTCAACTGCTCCTTATTTTATTGACTCCGAACGGCTGAAGGGCTTAGTCAGCCCCGTCAGCAATTGAACCCAGAACGTAAAAACAGAGGAAATGTTTCTAAGCCCTTTGCTAGGCGTGCTTATAATTCTACCAATAATTCGCCACAGCAACACAGTACAGATAGGAGGGAAAATTCAGCCGATATTGTGTGGCGGATTTGGGTCCTATTTCTAGCAAGTGGAATTAAAAATAGAAGCTCCCTCTTAGTGAAGGACTGAATGTCAATGATGAAATTTTCGTCAATGCGACAAGTATATTACTCCTGTCACATGTCTATACATTGTGGCGGAAGCTGTAAACTCTGAAGAAGGGAAAGTATGAGCATCACGTGATCTCAAAGCTGTCTCCTTTAAGTTAGTCATGTCTTTAAATTCATTATCAAAATATTACTCTTTATAAGTTTCTGTATTATAAATGCCTGCATGTGTGTGTTGTTGGTGAACTAAATGGGATGGATCAATAAATAGATAGCGATAGATAGAGAGAAAGAGGGGGGAGGGAGAGAGAGAGAAAGAGAGAGAGAGAAGTTGAAGGTAAGAGAGTGGGGAGTTTATTGAGGATTTCGAGAACTGATAGATGAAGTCACACAAGTCTCAGCTGGCAAACGATCAGGCTACGGTTAAATTTAAAGAACCGTCTGCAGAAATGTAACAGGTGTTGTTATTGTGAATACCTAAAGAATATTCGATAATAAGTGAGTGGATGTTGAAGCGATGAAAATTATAAATGCACACCCATTTCATATAGAAAGGGATATACATAAATGTACATAAATGTATCTATCTATCTATTTATCTCTCTCTCGCTCTCGCTCTCTCTCTATCTATTTATCTATCTATCTATATAAGCACATATATATATATGTATATATTTATGTATATATATATGTGTATATATATATATATATATATATATATATATATATATATATATATATATATATATATATATATATATATATATATATATAAATATCTATATATATATACATATATATATATATATATATGTATATATATATATATATATATACACACACTTACAAACACACGCACGCACATGTATATACGTGTACATATATTTCCATCTACATACATACGTATATATAACACACAAAGGTGCATAAATATGTTTAATGTAAGTGCATTACCAACTACATGGTTCCGGGTTCAGTCCCACTGCGTGGCACCTTGGACAAGTGTCTTCTACTATAGCCACGGGCCGACCAAAGCCTTGTGAGTGAATTTGGTAGACGGAAACTGAAAGAAGCCCGTCGTATATATATATATATATATATATATATATATATATATATATGTGTGTGTGTATGTATGTATGTATGTATGTATGTGTGTGTGTGTGTTTGTGTGTGTGCGTTTGTGTGTCTGTGTTTGTCGCCCCACCTTCGCTTGATAACCGATGCTGGTGTGTTTACGTCTCCGTAACTTAGCGGTTCGGCTAAAAGAGAACGATAGAATAAGTACTAGGCTTACAAAGAATAAGTCCCGGGGTCGATTTGCTCGACTAAAGGCTGTACTCCAGCATGGCCGCAGTCAAATGACTGAAACAAGTAAAAGAGTAAAAGAGTAAAAGCAAAGAGTATATATGCATGTATGTATGTACGAATACACACATATATTTATGGTTTGAGTCTAGCAAAATTATAATTTTTCTAAGATTTTCTCAGTGAGATTGAACACGCAATATCATCTGCGAATATTGCGAGTATGCGTGTATACACGCCCGTTAGATTGGTTCACAAATTTTCAAACTCAAGCGAACATTGATATTCGTTGTTTTTGAACTCATTTTAGTCGATTTTTGAACTGCCATCCAATTTACCTTTATCTACTTATTTATTTCCTTGCTGAACAACTCAATAAAATGCTTATTACATTCTTTTACAACCCTGGAATTTTCTTCTTCTTCACGTCAAACCAAATTATTTCAATTTTCAAGTGTTTTCTACTTATATTCTGATAACTACCATTACCAGTTTTGTTCTCATCCTACTGTTTTCCGCGTTTCGTCTTTTCCTCGCTGAAGCGATTTCTCAGCGGCTACGTCTGGGCTATGCCGGGGCTATGCCGGGGCTATGCCGGGGCTATGCCGGGGCTATGCCGGGGCTATGCCGGGGCTATGCCGGGGTTATGTCTGGGCTATGCAGGGTCTATGCCGAGGCCCTTTCTACCATTTAGGTTTAGTCGAACAAACCTGCTCCACAATTTATTTTCAGTTTGAAACTTACTTTATCAAAATCTTTTGTAGAGCTCCTCCTTTATGTGACGTAATGAAGCCAACATCGGTTTTATCAAGTTGTTTGGGGAGCATCACAAACAAAAACATACACAAATACACACACACAAACATACACACACACACACACACACACACACATACACACACGTATACTAGCATAGACACTTACATACGATTGGTAGGTCCAGAGATGTATATATACCAACCAGTCCACGGATTAGTTGATCCAAAATACCGCACAGGAAGACGGAAATCTTAGGCATATGGTTGCAAAACAAACTGTTAACTCACATAACCATGCATTCAAGTCCTTATCTTTTATCTTTTACTTGTCTCAGTCATTAGACCGTGGCCATGCTGGGGCGACGCATTTGCATATTTAATATCATTATGTACACCCACGCACACACGTATGCGTGTCTTTGTGTCTGCGTTTATTGCCTACCACTGTTTGACAACTACTATTGGTGTATATACGTTCCCGTTACCTTGCACTTCGGCAAAAGGGACCGATAGAATAAGTACCAGGAGTTACAAATAATAATAATAATAATAATAATAATAATAATAATAATAATAATAGATATGAGAGGTATAGAAAAATAGCAACGTACCAGGACCTAACCATTGAATTACAGAGACTATAGAAAGTACGGGTAAAATGTATCCCAGTAGTTATAAGTACATCAGGAACTATCCCTAAAGATCTGAACGGATGGATAGAGGAAATAGGCGTAAAACCCAGTTTAGTACGGCTCCTGAAAACAGTGTTATTAGGGACAACTAGCATACTTAGGAGGATCCTTGGTATCTAAGGTTATGTGTTGTAATCCGATGTTAGGATTTTTTTTCTTTTCCAATAGTCTAAACTGTTGTGTGTATATGATAATAATAAATATAAAATAATTAATGTGGTCCATTCGTTCGACTAAAATTCTTTAAGGTGGTGCCTGAGCCAGGCTGCCGTCTAATGACTAAAGCAAGTAGAAGAAATGATAAAAAAATGCGTATATGTGCATGTTTGTCAGCGTTGGTATATCTATATTTTCGCTAGGTAATTGGTATTGCTTGGCCTATATCGAACTTCATCAAGCGGAACGATGACTAATGTCATTCAAGCTATAACCATCGCACAATCGTTAGAACTACGTTATCCTATGTATTTCTCTAGTAATAGGGTAGACTGCGATTTGATGGATTGCAGGCGTTTTCGTTACTAGATCTAGAAGGTTTGTAACCAAGTAAAGACTGACATTTTAGATCCGATGTTGCTGTTTAGCACCAAGTGGACCCGAATTGAGCAGAAATATGAACGATTCCAGACGAGAAAACTTCCTTTGGGAGAGAATCGTGTATTTAAAATAAAAATACTGTACTTGCTCCAACCCGAATCGAGCAGAAATATGAACGATTCCAGAGGAGAAAACTTCCTTTGGGAGAGAATCACGTATTGAAAATAATAATACCGAACTTGGTCAACCATAGTCAAAGATGTTTCTGTGCAAGATGAGTGACGTCACAGCTTTCTTATAGCATTACGAGAAACCAAAAGAGATTCATTTTTCGAAAAGTGAGAAAAATTGAGGTGACAGTGCGTTCTTTGGTATTGCTTATAGCTTACACCTTTATAAACGTATGTGCTCGTCTATATTAATTTTCGCAAAATAAGAAAAAAGGAATGAACGAGTGCATATAAATATACATAGAGTCATATTTGCTGTTACAAATGTTGAAGCTCAGGTAACCTCAAGTATGCGTCCGTTCAGCCATGAGTAACCAGTTGTTTAGAATACGAGGGAGCTCAATGTCAAAGTAGCGTCGTTTTTGTAAAATGCTACAGTGGATTTGAAGAAGATTTCACTTTAATTTCTAGCAGTTCGACCGAACAGGTTCACGCTCTCTGGGTTTCTAATGTTATGTTAATTATGAAAGGCTATGTCAGTTTGAGGCATGGAATATTAATCAATAATTTTTTCCTCATACATGGAACTTTGTGTTGCTAAATTTAAAATATAAAGTAAATACATACTCAAAAGGATGCATGATGCATGATGCACATAATGTAGGCTTTCGAAGACATGGAAACTGAGAAAATATTTACGCAAAGGGCAAATGCAAGTTCGATATTTCAGACATGCAGACATATTGATCCCTCTCGATAGCAATCACCTGTCTGTCTGGCTGTCAGTCTGAATGTTTCAATCTCTATACACACACACACACACACATATATATATATATATATATATATATATATATATATATATATATATATATATATATATATATATATATATATATATATATATATATATAGTTAAAAAAAACAATAACAAAAAAACAAAAAAACAACAAAGTGAGGACGTGATATGGATAGTATTATTGGACGCTCAGGAAAGGAAAGAGAGAGTGTATGACGTTTCGGGCGTAGCCCTTCGTCGGAAAGATGGAAAGTTCGGAGAATGGAAGAACGGAGAAAGAGGAAAATGGTACCGATGCCCACAGGTTTACACAGAAACATATATATGCACCTATGTATATAATACAGGCAGCGAGCTGGCTGAATCGTTAGCACGACGGGCGAAATGCTTTGCGTTATTCCGTCCGCCGTTACGTTCTGAGTTCAAATTCCGCCGAGGTCGACTTAGCCTTTTATCCTTTCGGAGTAGATTAAATAAATACCAGTTACGCACTGGGGTCGATGTAATCGTTTTGTCTGTCCATTTTTTCCACTCTATGTCTAGCCCCCTGTGGGCAATACAGAAATATATATATATATATATATATATATACATATGCCTACATATGTATATGTATGTATATATATATATATATATATACATATATATATATATATATGTATACATAAACATATATGCATATAGATACATACATATATATATATATATATATATATATATATATATATATATATATATATATATATATATATATATATATATATATTTATATATATATATTTATATATATAACTATTTATATACAATAATGAAGATATAAAAATTTCTATATATAATTTTTGTGTATGCATACATGCTTGTGTCTAAAATACAGGTATTACATAAAATGCGACAAGATATATTTAAGCGAATTAATTTGCATACATTCCCGTATCCACCTATCTACGTATATTGTATATAGGTGTGTCTGTGTTTATGTGTGTGTGTGCGTGCGTGTATGTGTGTGAGTACGTGTGTTGGTAACGTGGCAGAATGTCAAGTTGATAGATACACACGCACGCATATATACATGTATACATATATATATATATATACATATGTATATATACATATATATATATATATATATA
>NC_142932.1:121776244-121796244 GCF_046866305.1 Octopus bimaculoides | reverse complement strand
CAACCCCAGAATTTCACTGGTACTTAATTTATCGACCCCGAAATGCTGAAAAGCAAAGTCGACCTCGGTGGAATTTGAACTCAGAACGTGAAAACGGACGAAGTACCGTGAAGCATTCTGCTCGGCGGGCACGCTCGCGCGTGCACACGCATGGTCGCCCGCGCACACATACACACATACACACACACACATCCATTTATGACATCTCTCTTTCTCTGTCTGTCTGTCTGTCTGTCTGTGTATATATATATATATATATATATATATATATATATATGTATATATATGTATATTTGTTTATTCATTTTATCAGTTTAAGCTCAAAGCTGTGGCCATGCTGGTGCACCATTGTTTTGCTACACTGTTATTATTGAGAACCTCCTCTGGTATGTGGCATTTGGTGAATAAGGGAGTTTGACGTCGCTACTCCTATTTGCGTCTCCTGTCTCGAGGTAGGTTCATCTGAGACTCTCGACAGGAAGAGATCCAGTTTTGATTTGAAAACACTTCCATCCATTTTGTGTAGGTTCTTCGGGATCTTTGGGAGAATATTGAAAACTGTGGACCCCTGAAACCCAGGCTGTTGCAGCAACTGGTCCTGAAGCGCGATGGCATTGCTGGGATTTTTGGCACTGTGCAGTGTCGACCCATTCTAGCATTTGTGTAGCTTTCAATGCCAAAATTTGGCATAATACCTTCCAGGATCTTCCATATGTATATTACTGATATCTCTCCTGCCTTCGCTCCAAGGAGTAGAGTGTCAGCTGTTTCAGCCTTTCTCAATAGTTGAGCTGTTGCAATGAGACCATCTTCTTTGTGAAGCTTCGTTGGATTGCTTTAAGGTCTGCTGTTAATTGTACACTGTGAGATGACCATAGCTGAGAGCAGTAATCCAGACAGCTAAGGACGAATGTCCTCCAGCGGACCATCATGGTTTCTTTCTCTCTGGTTCTGACCGTTCTCAGGATCCAGCCAGCCATCCATCTGCACTTTATCGCCATCTTGGTCATGTGCACTTCGAAAGAGGTATCATCACCCATGTCGATACCGAGGTCCCGTACTGATTGAGGTTCTGGGATTTTAATCCCTAGTGGGCCAGTGTACCTTGTAAGTTTTGCTCTCAGTTGTGGGCGCTAGTAGCGCGGAGGTTGGAATTTTCCAGTATTAAACTGCATATTATTGTCTTCAGCCCATCTATAAATTGAGTCCAGTCCAACACCTGCTGCAGGTCTGCAACATCGCTGGGCTTTTGTATTTTCTGCGAGACTTTCTTATCGTCTTCGTAGCTTGCAAGGGTGGCTATCCGGGCAGCATGGATGACATGACGTAAGTAGTGTTGTGAAAGCAAGAGTAACGATGTCGTAGCGACATAGGCAAAGTGTTAATGTCCCAAGAGCTGAAAAGCAAGAAACTACCTAATAATAATAATAATAGTAATAATAATAATAATAATAATAATAATAATAATAATAATAATAATAATAATAAAATATTTGATAAAAATATAAATCATCTCATTTACATGGACGATTTAAAGCTCTTTGCAAAAAATGACCAACAACTCAAAGGCCTACTAGCGATTGTTAAACAATTCAGTGATGACATCAGGATGCAATTTGGCCTTGATAAATGTGCAAAAGCTACCTTTATCAAAGGAAAAATGACAAATACATCTAATGTGAACCTTGACCAGCAAAATGTCATAAAAGAGTTAGAACCAGTGGAGAGCTACAAATACCTAGGGGTAATTGAAGGGGACAATATCAAGCACTCAGTGATGAGGGAAAGGATCAGAAGAGAATGTTATCGCAGAGTGAGAGCAATACTGAAGACAGAGCTGAACGCGAGAAACAGGATCGAAGCGATCAATGCTCTAGCCATACCAGTCGTGACTTACAGTTTCAACATCGTTAACTGGTCAATTACTGAAATATGTAATGTTGACAGAAAAATACGAAAACTGTTGACAATGCATAGAATGCACCACCCTAAGGCAGATATAGAACGTCTTTATCTGCCAAGAAAAGAAGGAGGCCGAGGACTTCTACAGCTGGCATTATCAATGAAGGTAGCCACAATTGGCCTAGACACCTATCTGAAAAACTCTGAGGACTGGATGCTAAAACTTGTCTTAAAATATGAAAGCAAGAAAGCATCTTACTCAGTAACAAAACAGGCAAAGGAATATCTAAGTGAATTCTAATTGCAACAAATTCAAGAATTAGACGAACTAGAAACACCTGCAGAAAAAGCTAAGCGCTTGAAAACCCGTGCTAAAATTGCTGCCTTAGCTATTATGACTGAAAAATGGCATGGAAAACCTCTCAATGGCAAATACCCAAAGAGAGCGAATAATGCAGATATTGACAAAGCCCTTACCCACCAATGGCTAATGGCCTCTGGCTTGAAATCAGAAACAGAGGGGTTTATCATAGCAGCCCAAGATCAATGCCTACCTACAAAGAACTACCAGGCCAACATATTAAAGAACGGCAGCTCCCCATTATGTCGTATATGCCAACAACAAAATGAGACCATCGATCATGTTGTCTCCATGTGCAGTCTGCTTGCGCCTACAGAGTATCTCAACAGGCATGATAGAGCTGCACAATATATTCACTGGGTAATATGCAAAAACCTGGACTTGCCCCATGATAAAAACTGGTGTGAACACAAACCACCCCCAGTACTTGAAAATGATCACATTGCACTCCTCTGGAACTTCACCATTCAAACTGACAGAAAGATAGACGCAAATAGGCCAGACATCATACTGAAAGACTTCAGACAAAAATCATGCCTCCTCATTGATATGACTGTCCCAATCGATATAAACGTATCTCTCAAGACCTACCAAAAACTGAGCAAATATAAAGATCTTGAAATAGAAATTAGCAAAATGTGGAATCTGAAGACGAAAACAATACCTATTGTCATAGGTGCCCTGGGAATGACAGCGAAACGGGCTGATTACTACCTAGATCAGATTCCAGGAAACCCCAAAATGGCTGAAGTTCAAAAGATAGTGCTCATGGGAACTGCCCATATCCTGCGTAAAATACTGTCTATGTGATCTCAAATTTTAAAGCAAACACATAATTTTCTTATGGTTTCTTAAACATTCACTTGAACAAAACTGTACAAATCCAAATATATGGTACCCTAGGCATAACACCTACATGAACTTCTAACTTGTTGTCTCTTGAGGTCTCTGGGTGAGACTTGGATCCAACTTGTACAAATGCAAAACAAAAGTCAAACATAAAATAATAATAATAATAATAATAATAATAATAATACTAATAATAATTTTGCAGGAAGTGCAAAAATCGTGCTAACTGGAACGACTCATGTACTGAGAAGTGCATTATCGCTGTGAAAACAACATCCATTCATGAAATTTTTTTTTCTTAAATACATGTTTTACCTGTGAAATTGCGTGTGTAAACTAGGAATGCATACAACGAGTTTCTCTGCCCTAGGTGTACGGAAAACACTCGGCGAGAAATGGAAGAAAATTTGAAGAAAGAAGAAAAAAACAACAACATAATAATAATAATGATAATAATAATAATAATAATAATAATTAATTCGTCTTATTGGCCATATACATATACAGGCACACACACACACACACGCACGTCCGCACACACACATATGTATATATAAATATATTTGTATATATACATATATATATATATATATATATATATATATATATATATATATATATATATATATATATATATATATATATATATATATATATATATATATATATATATATATGTATGTATGTATATGGATATGTTTGTGTATGTGTGCGTGTGTGTGTGTTTATTTATATGTATATTTATAATTGAGTGATAGATTTTATATATAGAAGAAAATAGATGTAACACAAGACGCATGTATACATAGCATGAAAGAGGGGAACGGATAAGACAAGAACAGAGTACAAATTAAAACAAACAGGTAAGAAATACAACTTTTAAATAGGGAACATAACTGCAAAACGTTAGGATGATGAAGTTAATGAGACGTGGTGTCGGTGTTGGCAGAGCAGTTGTGCTGGTCAACAAGAAAGCAAAGCCAAGATGAGAGGCATGTAAAGCAGATGTAGGTAGGCTAGCAGGCAGGTAAGCTGGTAGGTAGGCAAGCAGGCAGGCTGGCGACCAAGCAGGCCCACAGGAATTTAATGATATCCTTTAAACACGGGCAGGTAGACTGGATGACATGACATAAGTAGAGTTGTGAAGGAAAGAGTAAAACTGTCGTAGCGATATAAGAAACGTGTTGACGTCTCAAGAGCTGAAAGGCAAGAAACAATACCTAGTCATAATAATATGAATATTAATAATTTCATTTAATTGGCACAAGGGTGAAGGTTGAGGGGGACCATACTAAGACTGACATAAAGTGTTGGGGTTTACTTATAATGAGATGATTAAAATAAAAGTAAGTACATAGGGGATACACTGAAAAAGAAAAGACATATTCATAGCATACAAGGTTAAAGATAATAATAATAATAATAATAATAATAATAATAATAATAATAATAATAATAATAATAATAATAATGATAATAATAATAACTACAACAATAACAATAATAATAATTATGATGATTTCATCTATTTACCATAAGTGCGAAGGAAGAAGGAGACAATAATAAGGATTTCAAATTTTTCCGTAAGAGCAGGTTGGGGGAGGGTGTTAAGTCGATTTCATCGACCCCAGTGCGTAACTGGTACTTATCTAATCAACCCCGAAAGGATGTAAGGCAAAGGCGACCTCGGCGGAATTTCGACTCACAACGTAGCGGCAGACGAAATTTCGCTCGGCATGTTAACGTTTCTGCCAGCGCGCCCTAATAATAATAATAATAATAATAATAATAATAATAATAATAATAATAATAATAATAATAATAATAATTGCAATACCAGGCAGAGGCTCTCATGGCTTCTGATCTTAACTGATTGGCAGTGTTATCATGTATATTGTTTTGTCTTGGTATAAAAGATGGGCTACAACAAATATTCAGCTCAATACCACAGATTTGCTTGTCAGTTGCTGGACCTAAGTTCTAAACCCCTATCTGTGTGTCTTTATGGATGTATGCATATATGGCTGGGATAATGACGGTACGAATATAAGCCGACGTAAGTAATAAAACGGAAGACGAGCGTAAAAAGTGTGTATGTATATTTGATGTGAGGAAAATTTTTTAAAAAATGAGTAATGACAAACATAAGGGAAGAGAGACGATGAAAGAGAAATGAGGATAGAGGGAATGTAAACAGGTACAAGTAACAGCTCAACAGCAAGCGGCATAAAGATAAACGCTAGACTATTAATATACAGAAATGAAGCGTGGTAGTACCCAGGCAATTGTAATTATGTGACATTTATAAATTGGAAAGAGTAGTTCAGTGTTTCTCAATCACTTTAGCCTAGGGACCCCTTTAATTCCTATTTTTACTTAACCGGACCCGTTCGATATTTTAAAAGAATCCCAATCTTCTTTTAAATTTAAATATTATTAGGAATGCTGTAAAAAGACTGTTGGAATTTATGAATTTGCGTTGCAAGTTTCCTGATAGGAAATCGTGTGTTGAAACAGACATTGTTGTATTTCAGGATGGTCGTTTTTATATTTATTATTATTATTATTATTGTCAAATAAACACATGCACCACATATTCGATCTTCACTCGTTTATTATTGTTCCTATTCTAACTCATGTCCATTGTCCAGAAATATTTGGTCACACATCTGTGACCTCTTAGGCGAACCTTTACGTCCTCGCGTGTGCTCTTGCTCCGCTTAGTCCATTCTTACTGTTAGAATATTTTGTATAAATAGATAGACAAATAAATAGATAGATAGATAGATAGAGGGGTTGGATGAAATAATGGAAACACCTTAAAATTTCAGACAAATTAATTTTAATAGGCGCAGGAGTGGCTGTGTGGTCAGTGGCTTGCTTACCAACCACATGGTTCCGGGTTCGTTTCCACTGCGTGGCACCTTGGGCAAGTGTCTTCTGCTATAGCCTCGGGCCGACCAAGGCCTTGTAGGTGGATTTGGTAGACGGAAACTGAAAGAATCCCGTCGTATATATATATATATATATATATATATATATATATATATATATATATATATATATATATGTATATGTGTGTGTGTGTGTGTGTATGTTTGTGTGTCTGTGTTTGTCCCCCCAAAATCGCTTGACAACCGATGCTGGTGTGTTTACGTCCCCGTCACTTAGCGGTTCGGCAAAAGACACCGATAGAATAAGTACTAGGCTTACAAAGAATAAATCCTGGGGTCGATTTGCTCGACTAAAGGCGGTGCTCCAGCATGGCCGCAGTCAAATGACTGAAACAAGTAAAGAGAGAGAGAGAGTGAGAGGTAGAACCCCCTTTGGCAGTAATTACAGCTTGAATTCTACGAGGTATGGACTCGTACAAACTTTGAATTATTTCCCAAGTAATTTTAGTCTATTCTTCAGCTTAAGCAGTCTTTCTTATAGTGATGAGTGTGGAAGATGTCGACGCCTTACTTGTTTTTCTAAAATGCACCATAATATTTTCAATAATATTAATATCTGAGGATTGTGGTTCACTAGTATGTTCCTCGTTCCATTCAGTAACAACTTTAGCTGTGTGAATTGGTGCATTATCATCCTGAAAGATTCCGTTTCCCTCCGGAAACAGTTCCGCAACCATAGGATGAATTCGATCAGATAAAATGCTTAAACAGTCCTGACTATTAATTCTGCCATGAAGGGAAACCAAGATATAGCCCCACCAGATCATCACAGATCCTCCTCCATGTTTACCAGTTGGAAGAAGTCAGTCTGGATCAAATGCTTCTTTTGGCTATCTCCAAACGTATACTCGGCCAGTGGTCGGAAATAAGGTAAAGGATGACTCGTCCGAGAAAATAGCATTCTTCCACTGCTCTACGGACCAATTCTGTAATTTTTTACTCGACTCTAAACGCTTTGCAACGTTTGTTTTTGAAAGTAGTGGTTTTCTGATTGCAGCTCTCCCGTGAAATCCGGTTTTGTGCAACTCCCGGCGAACAGTTTTTGTGGAAACTGGGTTCTCGGGGTGGCCATTAAGCTCTGCAGTAATTTTAGGAGCTGTACTGTTGTGATCCTTTATAACAACTCGCGTAAGAATCTGACGGGCCCATATCTGAAACTTTTGGTTTTCTTCCAGAGTCTTGTTTCGACGAGGAGGTTTTGCCCCCTTTCTCAGAATTTGTCATTACTTTCGAGACAGAACTTCTTGACGCACCAAACATTTCGGCTGTTTTCGTTACGCTAGCGCCTGCCATACGAGCACCAGCAATTTGACCTCTTTGAAAGTCCGATAGATCTGTCATTTTAATGAATTTTAATTACCTTTTTCTGATGATTTCTGGGGGAAAAAAACAGCAATTTTAGCAAAACATATTAAGCAACACTAATAATTAATAAAAAAAACATAAAAGTATACAGGCTTTTTACGGCTTTTATAGATATTTCAAAATAATGATGGTATGATGCTAGGTGTTTCCATTATTTTGTTCAACTCCTGTAGATAGATAGATAGATAGATAGACAAACAATGAAAAGTAAAAGGTCATTTGATGCTTCAATGCCCCCTAACCCCCACAAACACTGAAACACCCATCAGCACACGCATAAATCTGTGAATAATAGCATCTAAATTTAAGAGGCAATTTTAGATAGAAAAATCGAAAGTTGCCTTCGACTTTTTCGAATCTAAATGTTTTAAATAACCCAGTATTTACATTCTGTTACTTATAGATTTATGAGCGGGATTAGCGTTATTCTCTCGAAAGTTTATAAAATTCATATGACGTCAGCAAACAGCTAAGTAAACAGAAAGATTGATTAAGAGAGTTTGTAAGATTGCTAAAATCCATCCTGTCAAACGTTATTTATAAAAGTTATACAGCCATTCCATCTTTTCTTCTTTCTCAGTTTCATTATATAATATGAATATAATATGAATAATGTATACACACACATGTATGTATATATATATATATATACATATATATATATATATATATATATATATACATATATATATATATATATATATATATATATATATATATATATATATATATATATATATATATATATATATATATATATATATATATATATATATATATATATACATATATATATATATAGTGTGTGGGTACTGCTTACAGTATATTTCAGATAGAGATCGTTTATCCATAACAAGCTGGGGAAAATGTTTTCCTGGGTTTAAAAGGTAGTATCATAGTTCGACGTAGGACGACCACATTACATTTGCAAATAAACTTTACTGTACAGTAACGTTACCACTTGACCTCATTTAGAGATTTTAAAACTAGCGGTTTTTCTCCTTACGAGATCAGCGACTGTCTGTCGCTTCTCTGTTTATATACTGTCAGTAAGGTCGAGTGACCGCCATCTCTAGCCGCCAGTTTTCCAATTCCGAGGACGAGAAATAACCCAGAAATCATTGGTTTGCTGGTAGTACTAATAGCTAGAGGGGAATAGTACGATCCATTGGTTACAGTGTATTTCAGACATAGATCGTGAGTCGATAACCAGCTGGAAAAGATACATACACACACACACACACATACACACACACACACACACACACACACACACACACACACACACACACACACACACACACACACATATATATATATATATATATATATATGGGGAGCAAATAATTCACGAAAAATAATTTGCGAAGATACCATTGACTCTGTTATTAAAATTAATCAAAGGACATACTAAGTATGCCTACCCGCTGGAAATAACAGTCAAAATTCTTATTTAAATCGCCAGAATACACTGGTAATAACTACAGAAATCAACCGTCTGAATGCAAGCGGAATAAGACAATCTCCCAACGTACATTTAAGTATTTGGACTCACGTGGACCAGTTTCTGCACTGGCAAAAATAACCTCAGCTTCCTCATTTGTTCGTGAATTATTTTTTTCTCGTGAATCATTAACTCCGTACTGAAATTATTTTTACATTGGTGGCTGCCAAGAGTTCGGCGCAAAACGAATCAATCGCAGCACAGACTTCAACACGATGGGTTACTCTTTCATGGTAACGCATGCTGAGAAAGCTGAGGTTATTTTTGCCAGTGCAGAAACCAGTGCACGTGAAACCAAATACATAAATATACGTTGGGAGATTGTCTGACCCCGTTTGCCTTCGGACGGTTGATTTCTGCAGTTATCAACAGTGTAATTTGGCGATTTAAATAAGAGTTTTGACTGTTATTTCCAGCAGGTAGACATATTTAGTATGTCCCTTGATTAATTTAATATATAATATATAGGTGTGTATGTGTGTGTATGTATGTATTTATATATAGATATAGGCGTATATCTAGCTGTGTGGTAGGAGGCTTGCTTCTCAACCACGTGGATCCGTTCAATCCCGCTGCGGGGCTCTTTGGGCAAGTGACTTCCACTATTGCCTGGGGCCAACCAAAACCTTGGGACTGGATTATATAATACATACATACACTCTCACACAAACATGCGCGCACTCACACACATATATATATATATATATATATATACACACGCACATTTATATACGCATTTATATATACATCAGATATTTTGCAAAAGATTTGACTAAGATCACAATATTTGAAGAATGATTTTCTTAAATAAAGTACGCATCTGGTACTTAATTTATCGACCCTGAAAGGATAATAGACAAAGTCGACCTCAGCGGAATTTAAACTCACAACGTAAAGACAGACGAAATACCGCTAAGCATTTCGCCCGGGATGCTAACGCTTCTGCCAGCTCGACCACCAGCCACCCTCCTTTTTAATTATATTAAAAAGTACCATAAGAAACAAAATGATACAAATTTTTGGGAGAAGGTTTTCGTATTGGCTCTAAGTGCTTTCCCTGCTCACTTTCCAGAACAGGCGTTACGGGGTAATCCTTGCAGAGAGGTTCTTTTTTAGCTGCGGTCTTGAATATTGCCGGTTCTGTTTCAGATTTAGAATTCTTATAAACTACTTTTCGTTTGCCTGTCGTAGTTGATAATTTTCTTCCTTTATTTTTGTCTAGAATTTCACTATTTGGTACAGTTTGATTTTTAGCTCATGTACTCTAACGCAATTAATTAATTTTGATCCCATTTGGCCGATATGATTCTCAGTGCATTGTGGGTATGTGATGCAATAGATGAGATTCTTTTTGTAATTTAGAATCTGTGTTCCAGAATAAGTCTTCTAGAGTAACTTTTCTTGTTCTTCATTGCAGGCAAATAATGGTTCCCAAGCAGAAACAACGCGCTGTAAATGAGTTATTTATGAAAGAGGGATTAAGACATTACCTGACTGAAAACCCGCTTAATCAATGAAATAAAGCTTGTTATTTAAATAATTATTTAATTCAAAACAATTTTGTATCACTTGCCCGTCTGTCTGTAATAATTTTGTAATTAGATATTATTGTCACGATATTAATTAAAATTGTTTAATGATATTTCTAAATAGATCGTTTAAATAGGAAAATATGAATGCGAACGTTTTAACATTTTTAGTTTTTTATTTGCTGTTTACGTCAATTAAGAGGAGTAGAAACGGTTTTGTGCACAATAGATAAATTTTGCCGTTGATATATACAGACTTTTTTTGCCGATATACGTGATGTATCAGACTGATTAAGATTTCTGATGACGGAAAAAAATGATTACTAACATCATGTTCCGTTAGCAGAAAGATAAATAGAATGAATAAATTAGAAAATCGAAATGATGTGATAAACACAGACACACAACACAAAGACACATATACATAGATTATACACACACACACACACACACACACACACACACACACACACACACACACACACACACACATATATATATATATATATATATATATATATATATATATATATATATATATATATATATATATATATATATATATATATATATATATATATATATATATACAGGGTGTGGTGAATAAATCGTCGTCTAAATTACGCAAAAATGAAAATAAGACTGACATCTCATTTTAACAGATATATTTACCAAAATTACAGAAAAAATATTTTAAAATACTAAAGAGTAAATCTATTCAATAAATTCGCCATTGGCTTCAAACACGGCTACCAGACGACTTCGGAATCTACTGCAACTCTTCTCGACAGTCACCTTGTTTAAGTTTGTTAATATTGCCATAATTCCTTGCCTTCAGGTCATCTTTGGTGTTACAAGGAGTTTTGTTGGTCTCTCGCTCACCTTCACCCCACACAGTATAATAGGGTCAATTGGGTACCGTCTGTGAGAAGAAACAACACTGTGACGCAATGGACTCTGTCGGAAATTTGGAAACGACATGCTGTACTACTTAGCATTCGCACCGGAAGCTCCAATATGAACATTTCAGAGTGCTTGGGAACGTCCGAATGAATTGGGATCCCGTTAGAGGCCTGCAGTCTGGGGATTTAGGTGGCCAGAGGTTAGGGGTGACGTGGTCGCAGAAATAGTCTGACAGGCATGACTGGGTTCTTCTGCTTGCGCAGCATAGTGCAGAGTCCTGTTGCTAGATATAAGGTCTTCCAGCAGCCACCCTCTTCGCCCAGGGTAGCACCACCTGCTCCATGCACTTGATTTAGGCCTCTGTGTTGAGTCTATCACTAGTGATCGCTCCAAACACCATGATATTGACTGGATGTTTGATTTTTATCACTCTCGGTACATCTCCTCAGATTCTACTGTCCTCAGAGTGACACCCAAACATTCTGAAAAGTTTATACTGGAGCTTCCGGCGCTAATACCAAGCAGGAGAGGATGACGTTTCCAAAGTTCTGGCAGAGTGAATTGTGTCATGGAGTTGCTTTTCTCACAGACGGTACCCAACTGACCCTACTATACTGTGTAGTCGGCAAATTCAAAAACAAAGAATGCGTATGCGCGAAATTAGAAATATAAAATGGCGACAGTTTACCCAACGCACACTCTGTGTGTGTGTGTGTGTGTGTGTATGCATACATACCGATATATTTTTTGTGTGTGAGTGTGTGTGTGCGTGTGTGTGTGTGCGTGTGTGTGTGCGTGTGTGTGTGCGTGTGTTCGTGTGTGCGTGTGCGCATGTGTGTGTGTATATATACATTTCTATTTATTTGTATAAGGTATGTTTAATGTATGTCTATATACATGCATCTTCTTACGTTTTACAGTCTTTTATTCTTTTATCGGCTTCAGCTCAAAGCTGTGGCCATACTGGGGCACATATATATACATATACAAATATAAGTACATATATATACATCTATACATGCATACAGATAGACAGACAGGAAGACAGACAGACAGACAGACAGGTAGATAGATAGATAGATAGATAGATAGATAGATAGATAGATGGATAGATAGATAGATAGATAGATAGATAGATAGATAGATAGATGGATAGATAGATGGATGGATGGATAGATAGATAGATAGATAGATAGATAGATAGATAGATAGATAGATAGATAGATAGATGGATGGATAGATAGATAGATAGATAGATAGATAGATAGATAGATAGATAGATAGATGGATGGATAGATACATTTCTTTTATTAGCCACACAGGGCTCAACGAAGATGGGACAAATACAATGTAGAGCTTTTCTTTTTGGGAGGGGGAAGGAAGGAAAAAAAAAAAAAAAAAAAAGAAAGAAATTGGTGGTGTCGATCAAAAGGGATCGTAGGAAGGGAAAAAGGGGCAGTTCGATCAAAAGGGATCGAAAAAAAAGAAAAGGAAAGGCCGATCAATAGGGATCGTGTATCACACAGTAATGTTCTCGTGTAAAAGGAGGGGAGGACAGTTTAGGTTTAGCCGTGGAAGGAAAAGCCCACGGAAAAGACCACGGTAACCTTGGTCAATATTCTCATTGAAGAAACTATAACAGTAAGTGACTCTCTTTTGCCTTTTTGTTTTATTTTTTTTTCTTGTTCATAGGGTTATGCTCAAGATGGCTCCGTCGTTCACACGTGCCATCCTTGCTACATTCACCCATCTTTTTTTGAAGCATTCACTAGACAAGACTTCCCTTTCTACTCTCAACTTCCTCTTCAGGTGATACTTGAAGAAGTTGATGAGAGATTGCCCAGAGAGGAAAGTCTTTGTCTCTAGACCTTTCAGACGCGTCCACCATACACATTCTTTCGCCATAGCCACAAGTACGATGAAAATAGCTCTTCCTTCCCGTTTAAAGGAAGGAGGCGCGACAGATAGATAGATAGATGGATAGATAGATAGATAGATAGATAGATAGATAGATAGATATCTTTTTATTATAGCCACACAGGGCTAAATACAGAAAATGGACAAATTACAAAGTAGAGCTTTGGGGGGGGGGGGAATAATTTGGATCAAAAGGGATCGCGGGAAGAAAAAAAACAAAAAACAAAAAAAAAACGTGGGAGGGGGCGATCAATAGGGATCGTGTATCACAGTCGATGTAAAAAACGGGGAACAGATTAGGTTTATCCGTGGAGAGAAAAGCCTACGGAAAAGACCACGGTCACCTCAGGCTTTTTTTTTTAAAGGTACATGAAAGTAAGTACCTTCTCTCTTTTTGTCTCTTTTTGTTACAAGTCTATGCTTAAAATGGTGTCGTCTTTCATTCTTACCATTCTTGCCACATTTACCCATTTTTTATTGAAACTTTCATTCGACAACACTTTCCTCTCTATCCTCATCCTCCTTTTCAAGTGGTACTTGAAAAAGTTGACGAGGGACTGACCAGAGAGGGAAGTGTTTGTTTGTAGACCTTTCAAACGCGTCCACCACACGCATTCTTTTGCCATAGCTATCAGTGTTACAAAAACCGTTTTTCCTTCCCGTTTAAAGGAAGGTGGCGGAACAATATTCACGATAGACTCGGCTGATAAGTGGGCTCGTCCCACACGCGACAACAGCCGTTCGACGAAGGTCCACAGCTCTGAAATATCTGGACACTGCACGAGTGCGTGCAGAACGGTTTCGTCGCTCTGACCGCATCTCGGGCAGGTCGGTCCGGTGGTTTTCGAACCGTGTCTGTAGATCTTCTCTCGAACTGGTAGTGCGTCTCGATAGCATTGCCAAGCCAGGGATCTCTGGAAATTATCCATTGGCCCCGGCCCGAACGTCGTCTTGAAAAGGCGGGTTAAGAATTTCTCGTCGACACCCAGGTTTGCCCCGAGAGTGTCGTCAGACCTCCCGTCCACTAGTCCTCTATAGAACGCATTGGTCGTTTGGAAGTTGCACAAGTTTGATCCCGGACGGCAGAGCTGTTGTAGAGCTTGGCGACACTCGCGGTGCCATTCGCCCAGTTTCGGTCTCTTCCTGATCCATGTTTGCAGTTCGGTGAGTGAGGCGAGCTGCGGGAAGGCGTGCCTCACAAACGGCGCCCACACCTGTTCACCGTCGTCAATGAAGTTCCAGAGATGCCGCAGTCTCAGCGCATGTCTGCGCATCATTAACCACGGCATCCCCAGTCCTCCACGTAACGGTTGTTGACAGCAAATGGATCGCCTCACCATCGGAACGCCACCCTTCCACAGAAAGCGGAAAAGTATGCGTTCTAGTTTCGTGATGGTGGCATCGGGACAAGGCACGACGGTCAGGCGGTAATCGATGACTGATGCGATATACACATTAGCCACCTCCGCCCGGCCTTTTAGAGATAACTTTCTCTCAGCCCATGTTTGGCTGAGTTTGATCACTCTACTGGTGATCTCGTCCCAGTTCTTATCCATTTGGAGGTCCGGACTGAACCAGACCCCGAGCAGTTTAACCGGTCCGTCCGTCCAGCGTCCCACTACGGAGTCACTGTTGGACGGTATGGGCTTGCTTCTCCAGGTGCCGAGTAACAAACCCACTGACTTTTCCGGGTTAATTTTTGCTCCTGTCACCGTTTCGTATTCTTTAAGTGTCTCGCCTAGCATCTCGACGTGCTTTTCGCTCGACACTATGACGGTGACATCGTCCGCATATGCAGACACGCTCGTCCCGCAACCCAGCTCTCGTGGGATACCCCTCAGTGTCGCCAGCTTCCGCAGTAGTGGTTCGATCGTCAATACATACAGAAGCGCCGACAAGGGACATCCCTGACGGACCGAACGCGTGATGTCGAACGGTTTTGACAGGTGACCGTTTACCCGTATTACCGATCGGATGCCGCTATACAAGACAGCGATCCAACCGCGGAAGACGGGACCAAAGCCAGCTGCCCTGAGGACGGCCGCTAGGTATCGATGGTCGACCCTATCGAAGCCTTTAGATTGATCTAAATTGATCAGCGCCCCACCCATGCCAGGATCCTTAACTACCCTGTCCATGATGTAGCGCATGAGGTGGAGGTTGTCATGGATACTTCTGCCCGGCACGGCGCATGTTTGCGCCCTGTCGACCAGTTTATCGATGACAAGCGCCAACCTCTCGGCTATTACTTTGGCCAAAATTTTCAAGTCTGCGTTGAGCAGAGTGATGGGCCTGAAATTATCTATAAAATTCCCCTTGTTTGGGTCTTTCTTCAGCAATGTCACTGCACCTCGGCTCACGAAACCGGGAATTCTCCCGTTTTGTTGCCAGTTGCAGTAGACTGATGCCAAGAGGTCGCCAAACAAGTCTGGCATTTGACAATACAGCTCGTAGGGTAGACCATCCAATCCAGGTGACTTATCCCTCGCGCAGCCCGCCATAGCATCCCTTACTTCAGCAGCTGTGATGGGACCCTCACAACACTCTGCCTCTCCCGCCGAGAGCCGCGGCAGGCCGGTCAGGTAGGCAGTGAAGTCCATCCTGCGTTCCGACTCACCGCTCGCACCGAACAGTCGAGCAAAGTGCTGTTGAAAGGCCCCACACATCCTTTCGGGTTCGAGCAGACTACATCCCTGTTCATCGATTAGAGACCGAATGGTGGCTCTGTTACCGCGTTGCGCCTCCGCCACCCGGGCTTCTCGCGCAGCTTCGATCCCTTCGTTCCTTAAGGCACGCATTTTAGCTCTGACGACGCAACCTTCGTGTTTGGCGTTGAGGTGTTGGTCGAGAGCCATCCTCGCAGCCAAAACGTTGGTTGCGCTGCCAGTTGTAAGTGCCTCTTCTAGTTTCTTAACTAAGTCTCCCTCTACTCTATTTCGATCTATCGCTAGTTCTTTACTAAACCTAATAGATTCCGATTTGATTGCCATTTTCAGGGCAAACCACCAGCGGTTGTTAACGATGGCTCCTGTTAACGCCCTCTTAATTAATTCGCTAATCCGGTTCCTGTAAACCTGCCACGCTAAGAGCGAAGCGTTCAGTTTCCAGTAACCGGGACCCTGCCTATGTGTCTTATCTAAGTCGAGCGTACACGTCACAAACTTGTGATCTGTGTAGCTGACTATTTTAAATTGTGGACATCCTACACTATCTCTATCCGCTGTCCTACATAGAACTCTATCTAGATACGATCTCGACGATCCGACGCGGTTTTTCCAAGTCCACGTTGGCACGTTCGGATGGTCGAGTCGGAACCTGTCAGACAAATGGAAACGTCTGAGCAGGTCTTTGAGGCACTTACATCCCCTTCTACTCCTATCCACTCCCACATAGTCTATATGCGTGTCCAAGGTAGCGTTCCAGTCCCCTACTAACAGTAAAGGTCGTGACGTTCCCAGGAAAACCTCTAGACGTCTAAGGAAATCCGCCCAACCCGTTAAGGACGGTGCATACACTGCCACCAGACGGAAAGCACACCCGTTTGTGCTATCGACCTCCAAGACAACCAGCCTACCCTCCGGGTCTAGGAATATTGGCCTTACTTTTAGGTTCAGACTCTTCCGAAAAAGCACCGCGGTACCACCACCACCCATGTTTGGCAGACAGGGAGAAAAATAAATGTCGAAATGTCCACCAAACATGGACTTGAGGGCCCGCGGGTTACTGAGTCTGGTTTCACTGATAGCCATGATTTCTATGTTCTGTGACTTGATGTCATTTAGAAGGTAACCTTGCTTCCAAGCTGACGCCAAGCCACGTACATTTACACAACCTAATTTAAGCATAGTTGAAGTCGAAATTTGTGTTTCATACACGACAGTAAAAGAGACAAGAGAGAAGGTTACTTACTCGTTTCGAAAGTTTTAGCTTCCTCTTCTTTTGAAGTATCTTGGATGAGGTTTTTGAAGAGTTTCTTTGATAAATATTTTTGGAACCCCCCAACCGCATTTGGAAAGAGGGTTTTGAGTGTGTGGTGCTGCGTTTGTGTGATGTGAACTATTTTGATGTGTTTCGGTGGTGTAGTGCGTGGATGATTGTTCAGCTTATAATTATCTTCAGAAATGTTTGTTTGCGATATGATGTAGTCCATTAATTTTGTGTTTGTTGTGTCTATCGCTGATAGCATTGTGTGTGTTTTTGTGATGTTGGTGCTGGTTTGTTTGTGAAAGGGGCTTTCAGCGGTTACATATTTCCCTGCTTTGCATGCATTTAATTTTGGGGTTGTTTTTGATCTTTTTCTTTTACTTCCTGTGGCTATTTGCCATTCTGTAGAACTTTCATCGTTAGACGAAATGTCTGACGAATCAGAAGGGGGTAAAGGCAAAGCATTTGGTTCTATTTGTGTGTTTGTCGATGGTGTTGTGGTGTGTGGTGTGTGTGGTGTGTGTGTTGTTGGGGAATTGGGAGTAGTATTGGTCTTTTCTTCGTTCTCAGTGGTTGTCTTCTTGGTTGTCGTTCTTGGTGTTGGTGTTGGTCTGTCTTTAGTTGTTGTTGGTGGTGTTGTTTCTGTTTTTGACTCAGGTGGTGGTGTTGTTTGGTTGGGTTGGTTTGTTCGTTGTTGCCGTTCTTTCGTTTTCGCATATAGCTGCTTGATCAGTTGTGCATACGGTGGTGTGGGTAATAATGCTGGTGTTTTGGGTTTTTGGTTTTCCCGTGGCTGTTGTTGTTGTTGTTGCTGTTGTTTCGCGGCAGAATTGCAGTCCTTTTGGAAGTGAGCTTCACTGCCACATATGTAACAGCGTGGTCGTCTGCCTTCCACCACTACATACAGCCTTTGCGTTGATGGTAACTTTATGTAGGTGGGTATTTTATTTAGTGACTCCTGGGTAATATGGAGAAGGATCTCCATTTTTTTACCCACCCACTGTTGCTTTTCAGAAACATTAATTTGCAATATATCAACTTCCTCCATATCGACACATACGGCTGATGTTATCATAGATAGATAGATAGATAGACTTATAATCCAAGCTATGTGCTTGTGATTCACATCTGCATATTTCAGTACTCCAACGTTGTATGTTGATATACGAGGGGTTGTTGGCTTTAAGGGTATCACGTAATGCGTTGTTGGAGGCCCAATTTCCGAGTCCTTTTACAAGACTTAGAAAAACTGAAGGGCTGCTGCAATAAGTGTGTGAATCTGAGAGCAGAATATGTTGCATAATTAACTGATTCTCCTGTGTATTACCCAAAGCCAGGAACTTTTCTGCACCCACTCGTAATTGTGCGTGGCATGCTTAAGATTTGAAAAGTACTGGAAAATTCGATTTGCAAGGTGATTACACTGTGTTACGAAGGAGAAATAACGTTGTTAGTCACGTGACTGATTTGAAGCATGCTGCATGTTTTGTTTTGTGTCTTTATGCTGTGAAGCGGACGATTTGAATTGTTAAAGAACACGCTTTATCAGTTGATGACGTAAAGAACGCGGTGTGTGAAGATGGCAACATAAAGAAAGTGGGACTTTATTGCTGCGGTGAGCCAATTATTCGCCATGGAGTCGGAAGAAGTGCATACAAGGGGACAGGCTGAGAAGGAAGAGGTGTCTCTAGCTACAATCATAAAAAATATTACAAGACCAAAGTAAGAGACTGACTGGGTTTCAGGAAGAGCAGAAAGCACAGCACACACGTCTTCAGGGACAAGTGGACACATTCATGAGAAGAATGAAAAAGGATTAACAGCAGTTGCAAGAGGAATAACAACAGTGCAAGACAAAGGTACGTGAAGAATTACATCAGTACAGAAGTGAGGTGACTGATGATGTTACATGGTGTAAGCAACATGTAAATGAACAGTTGAAACTGTTTAATGAAAGAATGGAGGCCGTAGAACTGTATTGTGCTGATGAGCCTCAGGCTGGTGTGCAGAGAGAGTGAGGAAATGGTGGAGGACATGTACTGAATTTTGAAAATGGCCAAACCTCAGATGTGGCGCTCAGGAGGTAGTTCTGGACACTCGATTGAATCATGGCCCTAGTATTTATGCCCCGATCCAGTGAAGTACAAGGTTGTGTTAGAGTTCTCATTAAGAAGAAATTACAAGAATTTGACGGCATAGTGTCATGAGAGGCCTACCATGTCCAGTTTGAGCTGTTGACTGACAAGAATGGATGGGACGATAGGCAAAGCACAGTTCAGTTTGCTACTAGTCTAAAGAGTGCTGCACTACAGGTGCTGAGCCAGTCATCAGTGGAGGACAGAAGCTGTTACTCTTCATTAGTTGAAGTGTTACATACACCTGACAACACCTGACCTCTAGATATTGATTTATTCGCATAATGCCTATTTGATTATATTTATTTGGATTTACTAGACGTATATTTATTCTTATAACATCTATCTAATTTTATTTATTTGAATTTATTAAATGTATATTTAATCCTGTGTGGACAACAAAATCATTTTTCTCTCCTCTTGTCGATTAATTTGTGCTTTGATGTCATGATCTGGAAAATTTCCTCTACGTACAAGTCACACCTTCCGTTCCCAATACAATAAGATTTTGCATGGCTGATCATTTCCTACTTCAGCGTATAGTCCTTATTTTGTCCTTGATGGCCCAAATTAATCTACTTAAACTAGTGCTAGCTTCTTTTCTCTTACTTCTAAACATGTTTTCATGGTTGACTATCCTGCTTTTTATATAATTTT
>NC_142932.1:121771244-121773744 GCF_046866305.1 Octopus bimaculoides | reverse complement strand
ACACACGCATACATACATATATACATACATGCATACATACACACATACATACTTACATACATACATGCACACACATGCATACATACGCACATAATTACATGCACACACTCACACATGCATACATACGCACATAATTACATGCACACACACACACACACACACACACACACACACACACACACACACACTCACACACATACATATGCACGCACGTACACACTACGTATGTATACTTCCAGCGTGGAATGCATGTGCCAGATTCTGGAGCCGTCTTGAGGCCGCACTCAAAGCTGAGGATAGTTACTTTGAGTAACCTATTATTGCCCAGGCATTATCTGTATATATAAGCGTAGATGGACGTTTTCTTGTGTTTGTAAATAACTCTTCCAGCTAAGCTCAAACTGGTACTTATTTAATCGACCCCGAAAAGATGAAATGAAAAGTCGTTCTCGACGGAATTTTGAACATAGAACATAAAGACGGACGACAAGCCACTAAACATTTTATCCGGAGTACTAACGATTCCGCTACCTCACGTTATGTACGTGCTATGTCCTTGGAATCTGTTACTATGTTTAACTGAAACGCAATTACCTATGATATTTGCAGACCGTCTGCGACCCTAGCTGTAGAGCCGTCTAATATTTGGATGAAGGGCGACATTGACTCCGGTGGTATTTGAACTCCAAACGGAAAGTCAGAAGAAATACTGTTAAGCATGATTTAAATCATAATCCAAGTAAAGAGTGACAACATACTCATTCTATCAGCTGGAAGTGGCCGTTAAATCTCTCCTAAATTACAAAATATTGTGAAAGAGTGCCAAGAGAAGTCAGGGCTGGAAGCGAGGGCGGGAGAGCAACTTCAGGACCGGAAGCAAGGGGAGGTAACGACATGACAAGAAGCAGGCATTTGAGCAGTCTCTTTTTTTGTGAAGACTCTGAGGTGAACCGATGTATGGTGCGAATTTTAGAGGAATAGCAGTTTGTGGCCAGAGGTTTGGGTCGTGTATGCGTGTAGGTATGCCCAAAATGTTCTTCTGGTTCTGGTGGAAAGAATCTTTATACTCTGTTCTGAAATTAGTCTCGAGCTGAGAGCTCTCTTATATTTGCCATCTCTTCTACATCGACACAGTTTGCGCTTCCTTTGATTGGATGTTTTACTTGGAGAAAAACTTCACAGCGCAGCTCTCTCTCTCTTCTAGTCTGGTGTCGTACTATGTGATGCTGCGGTCATCACGATGTCTTGCAACCTTCACCTGTCCTCTACCCCATGAACAGCTGAGAATAAAGACAATCCAGTGGCTGCGATTTCTTTCAGCCTAGAAGTGGTTGGTCTGCCTCTTTTTACGTCTTCCGTTCACCTTGCCAGTTATGATCGTTCACTCAAGTCCATCCCGGCGCATGACGTGGCCAAAGAACCGTCGGTTCCGTTTCATAATGTTTCCCCGAAGCGTCATCTCGCAACCGAGATTTTCTAGTACCCAGTCGTTCGTCCTTCTCTCCGTCCACGACACGCTAAGGATTCTGCGGTAACATTACATTTCATAAGCGTTCACTCTTTTCTCGTCTGCCTTCAACATTGTCCACGACTCGCAGCCGTACGTCAAATTATATACAGGAGCTCAATCTGGGGTAATTCTTTCGGATGTTCCTCCGATTATGTTGCTCAATCAGCAACATGAACAGACACACACACGCGCGCACTCACACGCGCGCACTCACACTCACACACACACACTCACACACACACACATACACCAACAAATCACAAATATACTACGAATTACTTACATCTTGAAACATGGACATTACATGTAGAATACAGAACAAGAAAAACTGACGGACGAAGCGTTCCTGCAGTTTTCACAGTCATCGCATTTAATACAAAGCAACTAACACATTGAATTCTGCTCAGGTTTTGGTTTTCTTTAAGATAAGACCAGCATTCAAATACTAATCATAACTAGAACAGTGCTTCTACAATAAGTACACTTACACGAACACACAAATACTCACACACATGCACACACGCGCACACACATACACACACATATCCTTGACATCTATTCGAATGCCAATCTGCTGATTGACGAAAACTTGTTTTTTATTATTTCTTATATCGCAACTGCCACGGCTCCTCTTCTTCCGAACACAAACTGAATACTGTCTGCGACTCGTCACCCTCGTGCATCCAAATGTCTTATTCCTGTTAACCGTTTTCACACCAACACGCCTGAGGACACCTCTAGTTTATGAAACCAGCTTTCTGAAATAAAGGGATCTTAATTACATCCTTCCCTCGAAATTTCTTGTTAATTTACGCCCCAAACAAGTCGGTGTGCAAGCAGAATAGTTAGTACACCGGACAAAACGCTTAACCGCATTTCATCCGTCTTTACTTTCTGAGTTCAAATTCCGCCGTGATCGACTTTCTCTTTCATCCTTTCAGGGTCGATAAAATAAACACTCAGCCCCTTCCCCGAAAGTGATAGCCTTGT
>NC_142932.1:121748744-121766244 GCF_046866305.1 Octopus bimaculoides | reverse complement strand
AGAAAGTGAAACAGAAATTACGAAATTTCTCAATTCGTGATTTGTGTGTCGAGTTTAAATGTTTAAATATGGAAAATAATTGATTCTGTTGTGTGCATACATCAATGACTGATGCATCTGGACACATCTTCAGTGATGTGTCTGGTATCATCGGGTGTTTTGGGTCTTTCAACATCATACACCCTCCTCCAGGTGACCCGGCTGGGGTTGATCAGACCCCGGCTTGTGTCCAGATGGCCAGAAAGCTACCCTATGGCTCTCCTCTTTTGATCCACAGCCATCTTGAGGCCCTCTCTGCGGCATCGGTGGTACTGCAGATGGCCTTCCTCCTTCTCACTCCCTCGATGCCCAAACTGCTGAAGGCTCTAATCAGGGAATGAGTTGCGAAACCCCTGCACCATCCAACCTCTACTGGGAGACACCTCGCTCTTCAACCAGCACGCTAGCTGTCACTGACCAGACTCGCGTACTTGGAGAGCTTTCTCTCAAAAGCTTATTCCAAGCGATCTTCCCATGGGACTGTTAGCTCCATGTATGTAGCTCTCATGTATGTCCCAAGGGCTTCTTGTATATGTAAATGTATTTTCAGTTATAATGTAGATTTATGGAAGCAATTTGTCCTTTATTCTACACTCCAAGATCGTCGTCGCGTGAACGATTCCTAATAAGACGATTGATTTCGTACTTCCATTATTTATCTTTGTTTTCGTGCTTGAGAATAACAGAGAAAAAGTGGGGCGGGTCAATTTTTTATTATTATGTTCTAAATATGTTCAATAATTCCTATCTTTATGTCTATTTGTAGCCATGAACAGGTTTCTGCATATTATTTACATTATTTACATTTGACGGATATTTGTCCTCATCTTGTTTGATGTTAACACAACGTTTCGGCTGATATACTCTCCAGCCTTCATCAGGTGTCTTGGGGAAATTTCGAACGTGGGTTCTCATTCCTAAAGTATTTTTCGATGTTGTTGTTGTTTTTGTTATTATTATTATTATTCAGGTCACTGCCTGGACTCGAACTCGGAATCTTGGGGTTAGTAGACATCGAAAGTTTTGATAATAGAAAGAGATCTTGAAATCTATGAAGCTCTCATCAACCCAAACTCACCAACAAGAGTGCTTAACCAGAAAGGACTAGATCTGATGAAAGTTGAGTAGGGAAAGGAGAATAACAACACGCTCTACTTCTAGCCAAGTTCCCCTCCCCCATGGTGTACTCTTCTTAGAGTACAAGCGATGTCCAGAGCTCCTCAGATGCATATGGAGTATCTTGAATGTGATAGGACGAAGGGAGAGATTTACAGATCCGTGGAAACTTTAGCTGGCTTCCTTAATCGACATGCAGCTTCTAAATAGTAACTTCATGTCGATTAAAGAAGCCAGCGAAAGTTTCCACTGCACATAGAACCAATTCAGAGCGGGCCACATATGACCATTACTTTTGAAACAATAAAACTAGCGAGCCGCCGGAAGTGACAATGACCTGAAAAGAGTGAATTGATAAAATCAATGAGAGAAAACATGCATAGTACCGGAAGTTGGTGGAAAAGATATAATGAGCTTATAAAGATAGACTACAGAGTCCGTTCAGGATGCTCAGTCAGCAGGGTCCTCAAATGGACGTTTCAGGGGTGGCATAAAAGAAAACAAACCAGTTCAGAGGTGGTATAAAAGAGGACAATTCAATCGGCAGAGAATGCCAAAAGGCGGTTGTGGATTAAGAGAACCCTGGTCTGTTGCTGCCTAAACATAAGACGGTTAAAGACTTTACAGAGTGCAAAGAATTTACAGTCCACATCTATTGGGTCATACAATATTTCTCAACTTCTCAAATTGCGCTTCTCCACCAGCTCCCGATACTATGCACATTTCGAATCACTAACTTTGTCAAAATGATCTTTTCAGGATTTTGTCAGCTCCTAAAGACAGGCAAGCTGTGGAAATATCGTTCAAACCAATACAATATCTATTGCAATAGCATCGCGCCTTTCATATTCTCTATTTACCTTAGTAAAGAAGAAGAAGAAGAAGATTTCAAATATGAAGAATTTGGTGCATAAGAACAGTAAAGTTGCCTATCATGTTGTATGACGAAAAGTCAGGTGATCAGGTGATCGACCAGACTATTGGATGCTGTAATACTTCGCTGATCACAATGCGATTTGCATCGTTTTGGCTTCAGAATGATGCACCTCGATGGCTAGGCTAACAGGCCAAAGTTCCTTTTGATCGAAGGGTAGTCTATCGTAGGGTGACATATTTGCAGTTGAGTGGACTGATGCAAGGTGAAATGAAGTGTTTTTTTCCGGAACATAACACACCGTTGGTCACGGGATTCGACCCTACGAATCACCACATTGTGCGTGCAACACCCTAGCCGCTGGTGCACGCAGCTTCACACAATATTATAATGAAAGAAAATATTACAAATTTAAATTGATGATACCCAGCATCGTAATTGGATCTCATATAGGTTTAAATTTATTCACTCGACGTTATAGACAGGAACATTAATGAATGCAGTTGAATATTATTAAGTGTTACGAGCGCAAGTGTCGGAGTAATTAATACTATTACACAATCGATCGATTTGCTCAAAAGCAACACATTACTACTCTGTGCCACTTCTGTGCCACTTCTGTGCCACCTGAGTCATTAATGCTTTTGATCTTGCTGCTATTGACTTTGGCTTTCGTCTCCTGAGGCCAATACGAATAATAAACGTTATCTGCTGTAATTAATTCAATTAATTCAATTAATTCAACGGATGTATATTTAAAACATTTGCTTCACGTCTACGCGGTTCCAAATGTAATTCAAAAGCACGCTACCTTCACAATTGTCTTTCTACAACTTTCACTGCCTTGAGAGCAGATTTTGGATCATCATATCTATCTATCTATCTATCTATCTATCTATCTATCTATCTATCTATCTATCTATAGGGAGAATTCACAAAAAAAACCCCCAAAAAAACAAAAGATGAAAACAGGTGGTTTAGAAAACAAACAGGTGAATTAGTATAACGCTCGGGAATTGAAAAAAAGTCTTTAACGTTTCGAGCCTACGCTCTTCCACAGAAAGGAACACAGAAAGAAACCAGGAGAGCAACAAGCATGGATTACTATGTGTGGGACACTGTCCAGAAAAACACCAACCGCTCTGTCTACAACAGTAAAACCGAGCTAGTGGCCTTTGACAAGGAGCTGTTCGAAGATCTCAGGGACACAGTAGAAATATTTAAGCATCTAATATTAATGGTATTTTTTAGAAGTTTCTGTTGATCATTATTCTTTAGGAACTATGTCCAGAATGTAGGACACATGCAATCATGTCCTATTGTAATTCGTTGTCTTCTGTAACAGTTCCACTTCCTGATGTTTAATCCCTCTTTCTTCCAACGAGTTCGTCAATTTTGACATCCATATCATTCTGCTGTTTTCTCTACTTCTTTTCCCTTTAATCTTTCCGATCATCGCTAAATTCCCGTGACCCTTTTTCCTCATCATTGCAGCCGTTGATTTAATCGAATTTTATTTATTTACATAATTTTATATCCTCAGTCACTCTTTTCAGTTAACGTATTTCTATGTATGTATGTATATATATATATATATATATATATATATATATATATATATATATATATATATATATTGTGTGTATGTGTGTGTGCGTGTATGTGTGTATGCTTGTGCATGTATGCAAGTGATGGCGTATGCTTATGTGCATGTGGTGGTGTTTATGTGTGTGCATATATTACTTCAGTCAATTCTTAGCCCCGCATTTCATTATCGTTTTTGCTCTCGTCTTTGCCCAGGTCTAATTTTTCGATTCTTTAGTTTTCATTTACATTACTCTTTTTTTGTTTCTCCTTCCTTTCATCTTCCTAAGTTGACACATTTTCCAACTCACCCTTTTTATCTTTAAATAGTTTTCAGTTTACTGCTAATCTTTCTTTGATATTTTGTCCCCTGTCTGTCTTCCTTCCTGTCTTCTTATTCCAATAACCCTTTTTAATTCTAACACTCCTTTTTTCTTTAATGTTTTTCTCTTTCAACTTACATTTACCCACACACAATTTTCTTTGAATTTATAAACTAACTTGAAGGCTTGGGATATATATATATATATATATATATATATATATATATATATATATATATATATATATATAATAATATTATTAGGGACAAAATCCAAAATTACAGGTAAAAAACTCAATTAAAATCATATATATATATTCCGTAGAAATTCAACGGAAAAAAATCCACTCTGACTATAAATATCGATCTTCTTTAATCCAAGAAACTGTTGATCAAAGACGTATCCGCGGTGATCTTCTTTATTCATGCTGTTTTATCCCACGAAACTACCCTCAATGGCTTCCTTTTATAAAGATGTAGGTACGTGATATGAGGGAAATTTGATAGTTAGGCTGACATTGTTGCTAACGAGAGCTTCGTGGTTTTGTTTAGCACTAGATTAGCACAGACCATCAAATCTATGATCAAAATTGTTCCAACGGCGACCATACAACATGTTAAACACCGACTTTCTGCCGCTAGTTTATGACCGCAAACTTCAAATTCCCGCGGCCACGAGACTGATTTACTCGGCAGCCTTGTTTCACATGTTAAGTATCAATAAATTTGTATCATTTACAATGATGTACAGTTGCTGTAGTTCATTTAATTATTTAAGTAAATTTTAAATTTGTTTAAATTAGAGGTGACCACATCTGGTTCGGAAAAAAAACATTCATCTGGAAAGTGTTTGGGGCCACATTTTTAGAGAATGAATGTTGTACATGCATCTTTCATTTTCTTCCCCCAATATTATATGTAACATATAATTCAACTTCCGTCAAAATCGACTTTGCCTTTCACCCTTTCGGCATCGATAAAATAAGTACCAGTTGAGCACTGGGGTCGACGTAATCGACTTCTCTGAACTTGTTGGCCTTGTGCCAACATTTATGAGGAAAATCCTTTTCCGTGTGTCCCTTGTGACTATTCGTTTCTGCCTTAGGCCCGAAATTTTGAGGGAGGGAGCCAGTCGATTAGAATGATCCCAGTACGCAACTGGTACTTAATTTATCTACCCCGAAAGGATGAAAGGAAAAGTCAACCACGGTGAGATTTGAAACCAGAACGTAAAGACAGACGAAATACAGCTAAGCATTTTGCCGGCGTGCTAACGTTTCTGCCAGCTCACCGCCTTCGTTCGTTGTGACTATTATTTGGTATTAATGCATGTATAATGTTCAGCTAATTACTCAGAGTATTTATTTGCATGAAAAAAAAAACAATATTTAAATTACTTCTCACTCCTTCTCTCTCTCTCTCTCTCTCTCTCTCTCTCTCTCTCTCTCTCTTTTTTTTCATGAGTGTCATGAGTATCATCATGTGGGTTAATGTTTTAATAGATTCGAGTTGATGCAAGCTTTCTGAATGAAATGAGGCAGACGGAGACTGTATGGAAGCTTGTTGGATAAGTTATGTCCGGAATTCAAAGGTACACGTCGTATTACTCAAATTCTACGTGAATGGCGTCTACGTTAAGGGCAGACGTATTTGTGAAATCTTCAACGGCTTCCACGTTAATTCTAGAAGTGGGAGGTTTAGTAGATTGAACACGTTGAGGCTCATCGTAAAAACCGACGGAGAACCATTATTAGTTTTGTAGTTTCGAATTGGCAGAATTGTTAGCCCGCTAGGTATAGCGGTTTTTCGCCCGTCACTGCGTTCTGAGTTCAAATTCAGTCCAGGTTGACTTTGCCTTTCGTCCTTTCTGGGATTAATAAAGTAAATAGCAGGAAAGCACTGGGATCAATGTAATGGATTAACCCCAAGCCACAAATTTCTTTTCATTTAATCAACTAATTTTATTGAGAATGGAGCAAATTCTTGATACTTTCGTAATCTTTTCTACTCTAGGTACGAGGACCAAAATTTTTTGGGGAAGGGGTTAGTTGATTAGATTGACCCCAGTAAGCAACTGGTACTAAATTAATCGACCCCAAAAAGATGAAATGTAAAGTCGACGTCGGTGGAATTTGAACTCAGAACGTAAAAACAGACGAAATACCGCTAAACATTTCGCTCGGCGTGCTAACGTTTTGTGCCAGCGCGCCGCCCTGCTGTGATAATGTAAAAATACTGTAGTTGCTGGTTGTTTTTATTCTTGTTGTTATTGTTGGTGCTGTTTAACCTCGGTCCAACCTTGAATCCACCGATATAAGACTAAAGGTGTTCGTTTTTCTAAACATCTTTTGGAACGTAGTATACTTAGGAAATTCTCTAGCGTATCATTGCATTTTTAAAGATAGTAGAGTGTGATAAAAAGGAAATTTGGTTGTTGTTTCTAGCAGTTTGAGTAGCGCATCGAGACACACTCCTTGTCTCCTCGTCGTAGTGGTATTCGTCGTCGGTGTTATTTTGTTGCATAACACCAAGCTAGCTCTGATTGAAAGGACGCATGATCAAATTAATTTCAGCCGTTAACATTTTGTATTTTCACTTTTTAGACAAAATATACTGAGAAGTACATTATCAGATTTGCCCTTCTGTTTTTAAGATGATTGGGTAAAATTTTAAGGAATTTTGGTTGCTATTTCTAAACTATCAAGGAACCACGTAGAGGTTCGTTCGTTTGCGATTGTTGTGGCTGCTACTGTTTCTGCTTGTCAATGGAAACTTTTCTACTCTAAGCACAAGACCCGAAATTTTCGGGGAGGGGGCCAGTCGATTAGATCGACCCCAGTAGGCAACTGACACTTAATTCATCGACCCTGAAAGGATGAAAGGCAAAGTCGGCCTCGGCTGAATTTGAACTCAGAACATAAAGAAAGACGAAATACCGTTAAGCACTTCGCTTGGCGTGCTAACGTTTCTGCTAGCTAGGCGCCATTTTCATTATGGAAACTGTCCATATTTTTGTTGAGTTCTTTCAGCTTTGCAGGCGTTAGTAGCTGTCATATTACAAATACCTTTATCTGAATATATTCTGTAAATGTTTCAAATGTGTTAACTCGTTCAAGTTTATTCTTGATTTTATTTTGGCAACAGATTTTGGTTGCTTCTTTGTATACGTCAAGTTAAACAAATCTTGCTGTTGTTCGGAACACTTATAGCCAAACATACTCAAGCAGTAGCCATCACAGCAAGTTGTACTTCTACACCAGCACTGTCCAATATATTCTATTATTTTAAGATTGTATGTTGTGATTTGAGGGACGCGGGTGCTATTTCTACCAACTCCAGATCGAGCAGTTTACACCAACACTCTTTCGTTTTCACGTTCTTAACACTGTTGAACTGTCTCTTTTTTCTAACACCGATATTTTCACCTAGAAAAGCTCGGACAGTATCACTAATATTCGAATCTCTTTGTTCGCGCATACTTTCTCAGATAAATTTTCTTTCCCTTTTGTTTCTACCTCCTTCGCTTTATCACAATTTAGTTCTCTCTCTCACTCTCTCTGCTTTTTCCCATCTCTCTATCAGGCTTGGCATATTTTATAGTTACTACATGCTTAGTATGCAGAACATGAAAGTTTGTTTAAAATTCAATGTTTCTCCTGTTTCGCATCGTTTCTTTAAAGTTATTCGTGCATTTGTATTATTGTTAAAATGTTACTCTTATTTTCCGGGCAGCTGTAATTTCACTCTCCCTACACACATACACACGTCCATTCATTCTTCCATACATACATACATACATACATACATACATACATACATACATATATACATACATACACATAAACATACATACATACATACATACATATGTACATGCATAAACACACACGTATGGGGGAACCGTGAGTGTGTGTGCCTCTGTGTGTGTGTGTGTGCCAGTGTGTGTGTCAGTGTGTACGAGTGTATGCCTGTGTGTGTTCGTGTGTCGGCCTGTGTGCGTGCATATGGGTGCGTGCTTTTGCGTGTGTGTGCATGTGTGCGCGTGTGTGTGCGTGCGTGTATGTCTGCGTGCATGTGTGTGCGTCTGCATGTGTTTGTGTCTGCCTGCATGTGTGTGCGCCTGCATGTGTGTGCGTGCATGCGTGTGTCTGTGTGCATGTGTGTGTGTCTGCCTGCATGTCTGTGCGTGAGTGCGTGATTGCGCGTGTGTGTGTTTGCGTGTGTATGTATGTATGTGTGTGTGTGTGTGTGTGTACGAGTTGGGTAAAGATGTAATTGACATTCTTCATCCCCAAATGACAACATCTGATAAAATTATTAAAGGCAGACAACAGAAAGAATCGTTACCTCGTTGTACAAAAATATTTAGCGGGCTTTTCTTCGGGCGCATTGTGTACCGAGGTCGAATCCAGATGAAGTCAACTTTACTTTTTATCCTTACGGTGTCGATAAAATAGTCAAGTATTGGTGTCAATGAAATAAACTGACTCACTCACTCTCAAGCTACTAGATTCGTACCAAAATTTCAAACGATTTTTATTATTTCTTTAGTTTAAAGAGTTGTACAAAACAAATTTTGTTACCTACAGATTTGTAAATATGTAACAAGGATATCCAGGTATCAATACATTACGGCTGTTTCGAGCAGCTCTGTTTCGTCGATCAATGAAAGCATTATATCAATCTGAAAGAAACCGCTCGCCTCAGACCTAGATGATCATATGGATTTCGAACATAAAGGATAAACCATTAGAAAATTCCTATCAATAATAGAAAACAAAATAATCATATTGTTTCCTTATGTTATATCTGTGACAAAATGAATTTAGAAAATAATGCATATCTTATTAAGCCTACCTTAATTTAGAGAGTAGCAAAAGAAAATAATTAATAACCTATATTACATCTTCCTCTTTTATGTCGATGTAATCGATGATTGCCTTTTTTCTCAAGTAGTTCAGCAGTGTTGAAAAACTCCTTCGACTTGCCCACTTGCCTATTCTCCAGCGAGCAGAGAGTTGAAGACACTCTGGAATTGTTTATTTAGTATTTCACTTATGCTCATGGTGTCTGCAGTCAGCGAGTCGTCTTCTTCAGACAGTTACCCTATCTTGTAGTACCTTTGAGGCAGACACTTTCGCGAACATATGGAAGGCTTTAGGATTTTGCTTTTCTATTTCCCTCAGTCCTGGTTTCTCTTTCTATCCTTTCGTTTTCATGGCAGAGTCTGAGCTTACTTTCCATTTCTAAAAGTTTCCCTTTGAGGAAGGATTTCTCGCTGACCTAAATTTGTTTATTTAAGCGACTGGAGAACTTTACTCTCTTTCCTATAGATACTCTTCTGACTTGAGGAATCATGTTTTTGTATGTAGTTGCTTTCTTCTCTGGACAAATTTAAAGCATATGCTTCGCATTATCAACAAGAATTATTTAAGTTTCATATCAATGTCTTGCATAGAGAGACTTTTAAACAAATTGTGCTGAATAATCGGGTTTTTAAATGACTTTCAGTCAGACTCGTAGAAATTATGACTGGATAATGTTCGGATGACGTCTGTGTAAATACATACATCATTAATTGGTTTCGGATCATACATCATTCTACCATGTTGTGGTCTAAATTTGAATTTACCAACTTTGAGAAATGTGATTATGGTTAATTAACATAATATGGTAAAAATTCGATATTAATTAATATCAATTTAATACGAGGAAACTAGCACATTAAAAGAATCAGAAGGTTCATGAAAAATTTTTTTTCGAGATCCTAAAAAGATTATAGTACTTGTGTATATAAGATTGACCAGTGACCGGTCTGTCAATATGCTAGAAGAAGCTCACTTAAAAAATTCTCAAATACGGATTCAGCGGGGCAAAAACAGGCAGGCTAGACCAGTGAAAATTATACATACCTCGATTATCTGCAGACTATAGTTTCAAAATCAATACTTCCAAAATAGAAGTATTGATTTTGAAACTATAGTCTGCAGATAATCGAGGTATGTACAATTTTCACTGGTCTAGCCCGCCTGTTTTTGCTCTGCTGAATCCGTATTTGAGAATTTTTTAAGTGAGCTTCTTCTAGCATATTGACAGACCGGTCACTGGTCAATCTTATATACACAAGTATATATATATATATATATATATATATATATATATATATATATATATATATATATATATATATATATATATATATATATATATATATATATACATATACATACATATAATGGATTGCTGCGAGCTGAATGTTCAGCGCTGGGACTCTTGTATGTGTTATCACAGTCTGGATATCTATAATTGCATCTAATGGACAGAACTCGTCATGTTTTAGATTTTTGTTCTATTATATGTTGACATATTGTCATCACCGTCCATTACAATTGTCTATTTGGTTGACAGATTCAAAATTTATGAAGAAAAATGCGCTGAAGTATATCTTGATGTCAATTCTTACCAGTTAAGATAATGAAAGATATTTTTCTTTTCGTAAGTATCAAGTATGGCAAGTATGACACACATACATACGTGAGCGCAGAGTGACAAACACAGACACACGCGGAAACACATACACACACATAGACTTATATATATTTATATATATATCTATATATAAATAGGTGTATATATAAGCTTGTGCGTATGGGTATGTGATAAGAAGCTCGTTGCTCAACCATAATGCTGCGGATTCAGTGGTACTACGTGAAACTGGCCAGGTGTCTTCTACCATAGCTTTAGGCCGATGAAAGCCCCGTGAGTTGATTTGGCATACGGAAACTGAAAGAAACTTGTCGTATATATATATATATATATATATATATACGACAAGTTTCTATATATATATATATATATATATATATATATATATATATATATATATATATATATATATATATATATATATATATATATATACATATACATATATATAGGTTAGATCCAAAGGAGCAAAAACACTGAAGCTAGCCAGTGGTTCAATTTTGTATGCCCTAAGCACAGCTTAAAGTTATAAAAGTCGACATTGATCAATAGTACTCCAGCATATCTTCTATTCTTCTAAATAAAGCCCTATTTTTCGAAAAATACATTCCAACCTATATCGCAACGATATTGAAATGATGTTACCAGCCCGCCAAAATATCATACTGCTCGATGGGAAATCATGGGCCCACTAGAATACACTTTTTTTGACATCGCCAAGGAGGCCAGTAACTCCGCCCAAGTTACGGACCTTTTAGGGCATTATCTACTTAACGGTATCCATGAACAATCCTGTAACATCTCTAGTGGCCTATCCAGAGACGATGCTCTGTTCGCAATCCAAAATTCTAGCAACCGGAAAATCGAACAGACTAGAAAAAGATACAGAATTTTTTTTAAAACGTCGGCCTTAGCATCTTCTGTAAAAACGTTAAAACTGCTAATTTCTTGGACGTAACATTTGACTTGTAAAACCAAACCTTCTTCCCATACCACAAACCTTGAGAAAACCTCCACTAAGTGAACTTCTCCAACCACCCCATCGCCGTCGTAATATCTATTATGGAAAGTGTATCGTACCGGATTTTCTCTGAGATGGAACGTCGATGCTAAAGCCAGAATATACAGAGGACGGGTTACCAAATGTGAACTTTGTAGTACTGAAAAACTAAATATCATACAGTCAATAAATAGCATCCTGAATATTAGGGACGAAATCTTCTCTCTCTGCATGCACAAGAAGATATATACCCCCCAAGTGGAACTACTTCATCACACAAACATATGAACATCACATATACCCAGAATATAATAAAAGAGAATGCACACAAATTTACCAATCAATATGACTGTTTTCCCAAAAGCCAAATCCTAGGGAGATAACCAGTGAAAAGATGTCATCCAAGAATAGCGCCACTTGATTTATTTTCTTTACAAGAATCTCGGCGAATTCACGAGATTTTGTGTTTTTATCCGAAATGGAAACGAACACCATTCTTCCATGTAATCGGTTTGAAAAATTGTTAACATATTAAGATATTTTTTCGTAACATGAAACCGAAGGTAGCCTTAGTACACAAATAAAGAAATTCTATCCACCAAAGTTGAGCACTCATTCTCATCGTTTGACATTTACGTTCGAACTGTACTTTCTACACATTTCAATTGAAACCCTGATTTAACACGGGATCTCCCAACGACTAATTAAACTTCATATAATCATTGGTGAAGAGAGTAGTTTGTGATCTACCCCTCGTTTGAATAAGTTACTATTTCCGAGATTCCACTAGCTATGAAAGGTATGTAGTCTAGATTTTATCTACTCCATCCCCTAATTTTTGAATGTTTATTCGTAAGTACACTAACCCCTAATCCTAACCGTGAACTATAAAATAACTCTTTTTCAACTTATCGTACGTACTGCGATATAGGAAAAATACACAACCTTCTGTGCTACTAAAAAATTATTGTTCTTGAAAGTTGTTTTTATATCTTCTACAAATATAGGCACAGGAGTGGCTGTGCGGTAAATAGCTCGCTTACCAACCACATGGTTCCAGGTTCAGTCCCACTGTGTGGCACCTTGGACAAGTGTCTTCTACTATAGCCTCGGGCCGACCAAAGCCTTGTGAATGGATTTGGTAGACGGAAAATGAAAAAGCTCGTCGTATATATGTATATATATGCGTGTATATGTTTGTGTGTCTGTCTTTGACCCCCATCATCGCTTGACAACCGATGGTAGTGTGTTTACGTCCCCACAACTTAGCTGTTCCGCAAAAGAGACCGATAGAATAAGTACCAGGTTTACAAAGAATAAGTTCTGGGGTCGATTTGCTCGACTAAAGGCGGTGCTCCAGCATGGCCGCAGTTAAATTACTGAAACAAGTAAAAGAGTAAATTGTTTGAACCTCACTAACTTCCTACATCTTGATCCTTGGATCATACCTTTACACACAAACATATACATATATATATGTACATATATATATATATATATGTGTGTGTGTGTGTGTGTGTGTGTGTGCGTGCGTGTGTGCGTGTGTGTGTGCGTGTGTGTGTGTGTGTGTACATAGAAAGAGAGCGAGGGAAGGAGAGAAAGTGAGAGAGAGAAAGTGTGATAGGGGCAGTGTGAGGGAGAGAGCGGGGGAGAGAACGTACAGTTCCATTCAAGTACGTCCACTGAAAAAGTACTCCATCCAGTGAGAAATAAATATAATTTAATATACACTGAATTAAAATAAGATCTACTTATAATTTCTTGCTTTTGAGACAAGTGGTTAGGCAGATGTTTATAACCTGCCTTGTATCTCCAAGGATATTTGAAGTTATATTCAAACTAATCATTGTGAGAATAATTCAACAAAGAGGGATCCAAAATCTGCGAGACAGCTGCTTAATCCGGAGAGAGTAGAAATTTGTCCATATGCTTGCATTTGCTGAAAATTTCAGATCTGGAATAATAAAATTCTGCGAGACAGCTCCGAGACAAAACTAAATAGAAACAAATATTGATCTTCAGAAGTAAATTATTTTCGAACTATAAGAAATAGCAAGTAAACAAGGAATGACTAATCATACACGAAGGGTGCAAATATCAAGTTAGTTAACCAATGATAATAATAATGATGATGATGATAATAATAATAATAACAATAATAATAATAATAATAATAATAATAATAATAATAATAATAATGATGATGATGATGATGGTAAATAAACAAATAAACAGGAATTAAAAAATAACGCTTTACCTTGAAAAATAGAACAACAACATTCCAGATCAATATCCATTTAGATTTTCCTGAAATATTACCATGTCATTCTGACCCAGTAAAAAATTTTGTCTATGTCTAAGCCATATGTCCCACCTTGTGCCCAACTAATTAGGCCATTGTTGATATGTATTCTAATGTTAATATATCAGAGTTTATAAATATTGATAATATGGAAATATACTATGTGATAATGAAGCTTACTTCCCAAACAGATGGTTTCAAATCCTGACCCAGAGCAAGGTACTTTTACTATACCACTTCGGTAGGATCAGAGAGGATTTGGTACTGGATGATCAGAAGAAGCCCATAAAAACTACACCCTGTGAAGTAGCTATTTATTTATAGGCGAAGATGTAGACTGTATAGTAAGAAACCTGCCTTTCAACCACATGGTTTAAGGTCCAGTGCTACTGCGTGGAACCTTGAGTAAGTATCTTCTACTCTAACATCGAGTCACCCAAAGCCTTGTGAGTGGATATGGTAAGAAACTGAGTGGATATGGTAAGAAAATGTAAAAATTAATGTGTGTGTGTGATTGTGTTTGTGTATGCGTGATGTGTTGTGTGAGTGTGTATACATGCATATATATGTATATATATGCGTGTGTGTCTGTGTAGGGGTGACTTTGTGTTAATGTTTGTTCATCCACTATCGGTTGACAACTGATGTGGTTGTGCTTGTGTTCCCGTAGCCTAATGGTTCGACCAAACAGTATGACAGAATATATACCGGACCGTAAAATATACAAAAATGGTAAATTGATCAATTCTTTATACTTAAAATTCTTCAAGGCGATGCCCCAGCAGTCTAATGACTGAAACATGTAAAAGATAAAAGATATACATGTAGTTTCCTTTCAATTACCACATGCCAACATATATATATATATATATATATATATATATATATATATATATATATATATATACCTACGTATATATGTATATACACATGCTTATATGGATACAAGACATAAAAAAACATGGACAGAATGAGAAACGGGAACATAAAAGACAAAAACATAGAACGAAATTTTTTAACAACGGAAGAAAAAAACAAACAGAGAAACGAGACATGAAACATAAAGAACATTCCCTTCATCAGTTGTCTCAGCTGACGTATCCAGTAATTCCTGGGAAAGCGGGGCTTATCCCTTGGTTCCGTTCTCATAATTGTTTCGCTAATCCAATAATAACAACACAAAGTATGTAACCCTTAAAACGGTGTTTGTGCATTTACAGAGAATGCCGAGCTGCCTTACACAGGGTCGTGTGTTTAAGAATTCCCAATACGCTATGAATAGTAACTAGTTAGCCGATAGTAAGAATTAAAATGAAGTAGCTTTAATGCGTTCCAGGAGTATATAGAACATAGGCGGAAATACTAATAAGGTATGTAAACTAAAATCGTGGAGCATGTTACGTAATAACAGACTAATCAGATATGAGATGATAACAATTCAAAGTAAATAACTCTGAAAAGGGTTTTGTGCATTCCCAGAAAATATTACCTTCAGAGGCGCCAGTGTTCGTATATTCGTGAATAAGTCACTAACCGAAATAAGTGGATCTATTGCTTAAGAAAATAGTATTTATTTGTTTAAGAGTTGTACTGGATAAATTGCGAAAATAACTCTAACAGTTCAAATACTAAGAAATAAGCATACTCAATTTCATTTTTGCCAAATAATTTAGAAATATGAATGTTTTTTTCCCTTGGCTATATATAAGGATCCCTTCCAGAGGTGAATGGGATATTTCCCTTGGTTTTTAAAATAAAATATATTATATATTTATAAGGATCCTTTCCAGGGGCCTATTATCAATTTTTCAACAATTTGGGTATACCGTGAGATTTCCAGACATGAATTCTAGTCACATGTCAAGTTTCATCATAATTGATAAAACGATGTAGGAGGTGTTAGCTAATAACTCCACAAACTCATCCACATATGTAGTAGATATACGACGGAAATCTTTCACCTTCCGTCTACTCACTCCACTCTGAATAATTTGGTCGGACAAGGCTATAGTTGAAGACACTTGCCCAAGGGGCTACGCAACGGGAACTGAACCGGTAATCATGTGGTTGGGAAGCAAGCTTCTTACAACACAAAGAAACAAAGAAGAATTCCAATAAAAATATAAACAACTATACATACACGAACATGCACACAAGCGTTCACACCCACAGTCACACATACATTGATATACACACATACGCGTATTCATATGTATGTGTGTGTGTGTGTGTGTGTGCGCGCACACACACACATGTAAATGCGTACTCCTTGAGATCTAGTTCGATGTTGTACAATTTGAAGTAGTAGTTGTAAAACATCTGTCATAAAAATGTCCTTTTCCAGCATTTTTATTCAGCCCAGGTAGAATTATATTTATTTCTTTATTGCCCACAAGGGGCTAAACATAGAGAGGACAAACAAGGACAGACAAAGGGATTAAGTCGATTACATCGACCCCAGTGCGTAACTTGTACTTATTTAATCGACCCCGACAGGATGAAAGGCAAAGTGGACCTCGGCGGAATTTGAACTCAGAAAGTAACGGCAGATGAAATACTGCTAAGCATTTCGCCCGGCAGCGATTACAGCAGATCAGAGAACACTTGCATATTCTATCTACACCGCCCGACTAGAGGTATATCTATCAAAACAGAACATGATACTATGTATGATCAGACATCTACAATTCATATATATACACACATACACATGTGTGTGTGCATGTGTGTGCGTGTGTGTGTGTGGGCGTTCGTGCGTGCGCGTGGATATAGATAAATAGATATACAAATACAAATATATATAAATATATGTATGTGTAGATATACTCACACACATATATATATGTATACACACACATACATATATATATATGTATATATATATATATATATATATATATATATATATATATATATATATATATATATATATATATATATATATATATATATATATATATATATATATATATATATATATATATATATATATATATATAGGTAGATATATAGATAGATAGATAGACATATATAATATAAATGAAATATATAGGCATATTATATATATATATATATATACACATACATATATACTTATCTACATACATATACATACATACATATGTACATATTTGAGTATACACACACAAACATACATATGTATATATACATATACATACACACACGCACACACATACTTATACATATGTATGTATGTATGTATGTATGTATGTATGTGTGTATGTGTGTGTGCGTGTATGTATGTATATAAGGAGAGAGAGAGAAAGAATGTGCAGGAGGAAAGAGAAAAGTGTATAGCAGAAAAACATACGCACATCGAAATATAGAATTTTAGGTTTTGTTTTTTGTTTTCATTTGCCACTTGAAGAATGTCTTTTTATCCGTTGAAATTCTGGACGAATAGCAAGGAACTTTGAAGTATTAATGCGAATTACTGGCAGCCATGTTATCATCTGAAAGAAATAATTGAACACTTTCGTGAAGGAGGTCTCGCTTCAGCCATCTTTTAGCAAAGTACTTCTTGACAATGTTCCGAAGAGAAATGGAAAAATAATTGTAGTGCTAGTGTTAATGTTAGTGTTAGTAATAATAGAATCTGTAGCCTGAGTTGATGTAGTAATATATCTGATAATGGTAAAATAATAAAATGAAAATAAAACTGAAAAAAAAAAAGAATGATGAGGATAATTATTATCATCATCGTTAGCAACACCATGATCAATATGATCACGAATGTGGTTGTTGTTGTATGTTTGT
>NC_142932.1:121718744-121743744 GCF_046866305.1 Octopus bimaculoides | reverse complement strand
CCGTATGCCTTTACCACGGATGAACTAAGTAGGGTCATTCACACCCAACTTGCTTTCCACATCCTCCCATCTTTTTCCGAGTACACTTCGCAATAGGCGTCTTTTCTTGCTCTTTAGATGATATCTGAAGTAATATAGCAATATAGTAATATAGTGCCGGAGATGAATGTTTCCGCCGTAACTCCTTTCATTCTGGTTTTCCATTTGCACTCTTTCAATACTGCAACTGAGCATAAGAAACCCGCCTCACCTTCTTTGATAGTCTGGGTGGCGGTGCAATCTTAATCGTATCAGAACACTGTCTTCTGAACTCGTCTACTCCACTGGCAACACAGCAACTACAACGTGCAGTCACATCTAAAGGACAGCTAAATTTATAGCAGAAAGCGGTCAACAGTATTTTTTTCTCAAAATAAGCTTCAAATTCTTTTCTACACTTAAGGGTTTCAAAATTTTACTTGAAAAACATGTACTAGATATGTTTTTCTCTCCTGCTATCTCTCTAAAAGATTCCTGAATACTAACTCCATCCAAGACTAAATTTTATATTATTTCATCCTTTTATAAAAATTCCTAATAGGATATATCTCCAATGTTTTTAACGACATGTACAATTTGGTAACTCCTTTTATCAAATGAAACACGTGTAACAGGGAAGAAATAACACCACAAAATTTTCCAGTCTTCTGTTTTGATATTATTACCCCGCAGAAAACAAGTTCTAGTATTTTCAACTCTTATGCTTACTTCCCACAAATATAAAATCTACATACGGATTTGCAATAATGAAATAGGCAGATGTGCTTCACAAGGACACAGCTTGGATTTTAACATTATATATATATATATATATATATATATATATATATATATATATATATATAAATGTATGCATGTGTGTATTTATGTATGTATCCATGTATATATACGTATAATAATGCTATGTAATATATGTATTATAGTCTAATAAGTTCTATTATAATATAGTATATAATATAGGCGTGTGTGTTTGTGAGTGTGTGTGTGTGTTTGTGTGTGTGTTTGTATGTGCGTTTGTATGTGTGTTGTGAGCGGGTGGGTTTGTGTATGTACGTATGTATGTATTTGTTGAGCTGTAATATATGAATCACTGTTGTAAGTTGTGATGCTATGCAACTTTCGTTGTAAACATGCATTGAAAATAGACTAAGGAGATTGACTGCACACATAGACACACACAAACACATACAGACACACACATATATATATATATGTATATATATATATATATATATATATATATATATATATATATATATATATATATATATATACATACATATACATATATACATATATACATATATACATATATATATATATACTTATATATATATATATATATATATATATATATATATATATATATATATATATATATATATATATATATATATATATATATATAAGTATGATATATGTATGTTTGTTATACATTCAGTCTAATATTCGATGATACTTACACACATGCACACACGTGTGCACACGAGCGCACACGCGCGCACACATTCGGAAATCTATGTATTATTGAATAATATCGTATCTATTGAATGCATAATAACAAAAATATCACGAAGCTCATACGAAAAGCCGAAGCAAAAAATATACAACCTAGTCTACTTATTTTTTATTTCTTGTTCTTCTATATGATACTTGAATATGTATTTCTTTTTCCATTGTTGTTTCGTATTCTTTTTAATATTTCCTTTCCACAACATGGCCACTTTTGACAGATGAAAATCTTTCACATAGATGTAAATAACCAAGATAAACCTACTCTTTTTTTTATCTTATACAATATTATTCAGTCTTCCGTCTTCGCTGAAATATATATTTTGTCTCTTTCTCTCTTATTCGCATTTTATATTGCCTTGTTCCTACATACAAGCCACATACCAACACACTCCTGTAAGTTTATATCACTACAGTATATACACGCTCTCTTCTATATACACCCATTCTTCTATATACGCCCCCGCTAAGAAATACAGATCCACAAAGTACACACTACACAAAATACATTTTTTTCCACCCCAAAATCACTTTACTCACAAAACTACAGTAATACACCTTCGCAGAAAGCCTCTTGCACAGCCGTCTCCACTAAAATATCCGACTTCACCTTTACTTTAGAAAGCACAACACAGGAAAAAATAACCTCATAAAACACCACAGAAACAACTCTTTATTTTACGAATGTCGCGCATCTCTTCATTGTCAACTAGGAACTGACAGAGCTGATTTAAGTACCCTTATATCGTTCTCTAGCTTATCAAGGGGCGTTTCTCGTTCAGGTTTTCAAATATCGGAAGAAACGTAAGGCCAGTACATCGGAGACAATCGGCCCAGGCTTTTTTTAATAGAAGCACGAAAGCTAGAAGCAAAATCCTTAATCTTTTGAATATTGTATGTGAATTTATCCGCTCGAATTGTTGTTATTGTTCACTGCGGATTGCGTTATGCTTTATGGCTTTGGAAACGGAACCCTCCTTATGCTGCGCTAAGCGGCGACATCCCCAGCAACACATTTTACAAATAACAATTTTTCAGATTTTCTCACTTTTCCCACGTATTTCATCAAATAACTCTTTGCAGAAGAAGAGTTATATCATTTTATTAGTTGAATTGGAAAACAAATCCACAAGAGATAGTGAAAAGCTATTCCAGAAGCAATAAGATGTTACATTACATATATCTCACTTCAATGTCCTCAACTAATAACACCACACATTTATAATTTCCAAATACACACAACATACCACTGCAACACTTCGCACCAACGAAATGGTTTTCACTTGGACACTAACATTCACATTCATACAAGAATATTGTTTTCAAATTTTGGCACAAGACCTCCGAAAGGATAAAAGGCAAAGCTGACCACTGTAGAAATTGAACTCAGAACGTGAGGATAGACGAAATGCCGCCGCTAAGCATTTTGTCCGGTGGGTTGACGGTTCTACTTGCTTACCGCCTTAAAAGGTACTTAGTATAATGCTAAGAAGGATGCGTAGCATCGAACAGGGGACATGAAGCTTTTGAAACGAACATCTTAACAACTTCACTACATCTGTCGGCATAAAAGCGGGTTGACACTATACACATAGGCAATTATTTACATTATTTACATTATTTATATTTGACAGATATTTGTCCTAATCTTGTTTGTTGTTAACACAACATTTCGGCTGATATATCCTCCAGCCTTCATTAGGTGTCTTGGGGAAATTTCGAACCTGGGTTCTCATTCCTAAGGTATTTTTCGATGTTGTTATTATTATTATTATTATTATTATTATTATTATTATTATTATTATTATTATTATTATTGCGCAGGTCACTGCTTGGAATCGAACTCGGAATCTTGGGGTTAGTAGCCCACGCTCTTAACCACTACGTCATACACACGTGGCCACGGCCCGCGCTCTTAAACCCAGGATTCCGAGTTCTATTCTAAGCAGTGACCTGAACAATAATAATAATAATAATAATAATAATAATAATAATAATAATAATAATAATACCATCGAAAAATACCTTAGGAATGAGAATCCAGGTTCGAAGTTTCCCCAAGACACCTGATGAAGGCTGGAAGGTACATCAGCCGAAACGTTGTATTAACAACAAACAAGATGAGGACAAATATCCGTCAGATGTAAATAATGTACACAATTCTTCATCTCTTAAATATAGAACGGCTATCATTTACGCTTGCAGTATAATATAGAATGAAACTCACTTTCCCAGCTAGCAGTTTCATTCTCAAACATATACATTATTTTAAACAGCAGCATTTTTTTTTTTTTTCGTCTTTTCCGTTTTATTTTATTTCATCTTATTTTATACGTATGATTTCACGAAATTGTAAAGACATTCAAAATAAATTCGCACACACACGGTCATACATCCATACTCAAAAACACCCATACAGAGTATTTTATAGACACATGCAAATACATACGGAAACAAAACTACGCACGTACAAGCATTTACGTATGCAAATAGTTTTTATTCCATGACTCAACTGACGTCTTTCAAAATAACTCTTCATTAGTAACTCAGAGCTATTTCCAATGGCCGTTCTTTCTGAAAGTAAACAAAATACAAGTCTCTTTGGTGAGAACAACTCTATAGATTGTTGTTTCGTTAATGTAAAACTATTTATAAGTTTCGATTTAAGAAAATGCCAATAATTTATTCCCAAGACTATAAAAAAGGAGAAAAAAAGGTTTTTTTCTTACGTGAACTATTAATTTGGAAAGAATCCAGTATCTTTGCCAACATATTTCGACAATATTTATTCCCTTCTTTGTTGTATTCTATATTTTAATGTTACCATTTTAACTGTAATTATCCATTAAAGAGAACAATTTCTTATCGCGCTCGTTTATGTAACTTGGGAAAAAATACCATGTAATTATCACCCGAATTGCTTTGCCTAGCTAATTGTTATAGCTTGATAGAAAGCTAAACGTGCTCGATTCCCAGGTAGTGGCCAGTTTCCATAACTCGGTTCATGATGTAGATAAGTGAACGTATGAAATTCTAAATGTTGTTAGTCGATCTCCTCGTAGCTTGTTGATACGGTTTGTCACTCTTCTTTGTTAACGTTGTGAACGTGATCGAACTTCACACAACTTATATGACTAACTCGCAAACACACACACACACACACACACACACACACACACACACACACACACACACACATACGGTCTTGTATTCTTAGCCGAAATGGAGACGAGTACCAACACTTTCCTGTAGCACGCTTGAGCAGCTGTGAAGAACTCTCGGCACAACATCGTTGGTTGGTTTGTTAACCTCCAAATAGAGTATAAATACATAAATACACACGCCCCTCTCTCACATACATACATAAATACATACATACTTATATATATATATATATATATATATATATAAAATTCAATTTTGGGGGATTAATAGATATGCGGGTATTCTATTTCAGATAATACAAAAAAAAATAAATAAAATAACCTAATGTATATATCTGAAAGTAAATTCATGGTATCCATTTGCACATCATGAAATAATACTTAAAGGATATAACATGATACCTTTAAGTATCATTTCATCATGCGCAAATGGATATCATGAGTTTACTTTCATTAGGTTTTTTTGTTTTTTGTTTTTGTATTATCTGAAATAGAATACCCGCATATCTATTAATCCTCAAAAACTGAATTATTATTGACTTTTATTAGATACTTTGTATATCTCTATATAAATATATAAATATATGATAAATAAGACCCCAAAGTACGATATGCAGATGCAGGTAATGCTGAAGGGTTGTACTTGATTGATTTGGAAATTCGTTTTCCCAAATTTAATATATATATACATAATATAAATAATATATAAATATATGCATATATCTATACATATATGTACATACCTACATCTTTTTGTATACGAGACATGCAACATAAGGAATATTTCCCTTCATCAGTCGTTCCTGTCCATCTACTCCGCGTTTTGAAGGCAAGGACAATACGCGACTTCGTTGGAACAGTTCTTCCCGCAAAGCAAATTAAATAAAATTTGGAATTGTTTGCGGAGGGAACAAGAACAGGACAGTGAGAACAAGACAGTAAAAGACAGTTTCTACCAAATTCACTCACTGTTCAGCACGAAGCTATTTAGTACAAGACACTTACAACAGGGCGCACAATGAAATTGAACCTTTAACCTCACAGTTGTAAAACAAATTTCGGATCTATTTTAAAACGTAGTGTTTTTGGTACGGAAAGACTTTCAAACTTTGTATACTTATCTATTTTGTGTTATAGAACAGAAAAATATTTTTGTATTCGAATTTATTTCATGTAAAAAATTGTCTTATTTCGATAATTTCAACCAATCACTGACAAGTATTCAGTTGTTTACATTTACTCCTTTGGCTGATTAAGCGATGTAAAGCTTATTTAATCTCCATACCTTCGTTTTATTTGCTTTTTTCATTTTAAATTTGCTTTAACCCTAACCCTAACCTTAGGGTTAGGGTTAATTGTTTCAGAATCGTTTGTTTATGTAGTCGGCACTTAATGTATATCGGCTGAATGGACGTCAGTGATTGGTTGAAATTACAGAAATACGACAACTTTAACATGGAATAACTTATGGATTTCTTTTTTTTTTTAAGAAGACTAACAGAAAAAGATGTTTTATATGACACATTCTACCAGTGTTCCAAGTTTCAAAGTGTTTCGTTAATGAAAAATGTGGCCCCCGTTTTAAAAAAGATCCCAAATTTCTTATCCACACAGCTATATTTATAAAAAATTTATATGATTTTTAACTTCGTAAACTTGTCAACCATGAAAGCCGGAGTAAGAGGAATTATGTTGCTTTAAAAATTCGTTCTGTCAACTCATTAATAAAGACGCGGAGAGGAAGAAACATTTCAAGTTATATTTCTTTGTGTGGGAAACTGCCATTTCTCAGATTGACAACCATAAATCAAACACGGTTTATTTAAAGCAAAACACTAGACTGGGATTCGAGTGATATCTGGCTGCAACTTCTAGACGGTTGGACGATCACATAGAAGCTCCTCCATTTGTTTGGTTTCGTCACTCATTGAAAGGTAAAGGTTATTAGGGGAGCTCACCGAACTGGTACTAGATATCGGTCAAGTGAATGAGGCAAATACTTAGCTAACGCTGCTCTATAATGTTTCATTCTAACTTTGGCACAAGACCCACGGTTTTAGCGGAGCGGCTAATTTGGTTGCTTCGATACCAGTAACCAATTGATACTTGTTTTATGCCTAAAGGATGATAGGCTAAACCGACGTGGGAGGAATTTGAACTCAGAACGTAAAGAGCCAGAAAAATCCCGCTGAGCTTTTTCCCTGACGCGTTTACGATTCTGCTAATCAATACGAGAATAAACCTTTCCACTGTAGACACAAGGCCTGAAATTTGGTGAGTGGAGGAGGCTAGCGGATTACGTCGAAAGGGAGAAAAGGCAAAGGCGACCCTCGTAAAATTTGAAATCACAACGCAATGACGGACGAAATGCCATCAAGCATTTCGTTTGGCGTCTTGAGAATTCTGCCAGTTCACCATCTTAATGAATATAAGTGTAATAAAATTAAAATATTAAAAATCCTGGGGAGAAAAGTTAATGTAGTCGCTTGCACCTCATGCTGGCTTCATATTTTGACACAAGGCCAGCAATATCGGGGGAGAGAGTAATCGATTACTCGACCTCAGTATTTAACTGGTACTTATTTTGTCGACCCTGAAGCTATAACAGGCATAGTCGACCACAGTGGAATTTGAACTCCAAACGTAAAGACGGGCAAAATGCCGCTAAGCATTTCGTCCGGCATGCTAGCTATGTTGGCAGATTCTTTTCTTTCCTACTCTAGGCACAAGGCCCGAAATTTTGGGGGAGGGGCCAGTCGAGATCGACCCTACTATGCAACTGGTACTTAATTTTTCGGCCCCGAAAGGATGAAAGGCAAAGCCGACCTCGGCGGAATTTGAACTCAGGATGTAAAGACAGACGAAATACCGGAAAGCATTTCGTCCGGCCTGCCAACGATTCTGCCAGCTCACCGCTTTGTTATTTTGGGCAGATTCTTTTCTACTCTAGGCACAAGGCCCAAAATATTTGTGGAGGGGGCTAGTCGGTTAGATCGATTTCAGAACGCAACTGGTACTTAATTTATTGACCCCGAAATGATGAAAGGCAAAGTTGACCTCGGCGGAATTTGAACTCGGAACACAAAGACAAACGAAATACCGCTAAGCATTTCACCCAGCGTGCCAACGTTTCTGCCATCTCGTCGCGTTGCTATTTCGACAGATTGTCACCGTGATGAATATGAGAATAATAAAATGAAAACAACGACGAGAATATATTTACGTTCTGAATTCCAATTCCGCCGGGGCTAGCTTTGTCTTTCATCCTTTGAGGGTTGATAAAGTGAGTACCAGTCGAATACTGGTGTCGACGTAATCGAGTTACTCTCCCCTTGCCCCTTGTGCCTCACTTTGAAATGAATACTCTTGTTTATTTTGTAGAAGGTCGAAGTTAAGACGACCTTGGTATCCAAGTAGCATTGAAAGAGGAGGCGGTGAGATCAGAATCGATACAGCGACACACGCCACCACCTTAATTCAATCAGTTACATATCATTCTTTTTTATATTTTGAATTCAAACCCCAACAAGAGATAGAATTCCGGATCAATATAACTAGTACCAACCAAATTCGGGGAAGGAATTTATGCAACTGTTGCTTCTTGTAAAATAGGCGCCATTGTGACATTCGTAGAAATTAAATTCGCAGAAGAAAAACAAATAAAATATGAAGAAATTATTTGAATACGGGTTTATCTACTCGTTTGTACTTGAATGCACTTTTTGTACTTTGCTAATATTGAAGGTTGCATAACAAAAGCACAAAATGTAAACAAAAACATAGAAATAACGGAAATATCATTCAAAGCAATGGCTCTGACTACTACTACTACTACTACTACTACTACTACTACTACTACTACTCTACTACTACTGCTGCTGCTGCTGCCTTTTCTCCCTCTTCCTCTTCTTTTTCTCGTTTCTTCTTTTTCTTTCTCCTTCTACTTCCTTTGCTTCTTCTCTTACTTCTTCCCCTTTCCCCCTTCTCCTTCTTCTTTTTTCCCGTCTGCTTCTTTCTTTTTTTCTTCCTTTCTTTCTTTCCTTCTTTCTTTCTTCTTCTTCTTCTTCTTCTTCTTCTTCTTCTTCTTCTTCTTCACAACCAATACTACTACGATCATCATCATCATCAGCAGCAGCAGCAGCAGCAACAGCATCGCCATCAGCATTACTACTACTACTACTACTACTACTACTACTACTACTACTACTACTACTCATAATAATAATAACAGTAATAATGATAATGATGATGATGATGATGATGATAATAATAATAATAATAATAATAATAATAATAATAATAATAATAATAATAATAACAATAATAATATTTCTCGTTTACGGATTGCCAGTTATGATATAAGTGAACCAGATTTCTATATTCCGTACCGGATACAAAAACAGCTGGATTCACGGAAGAATGAATAAATAAATTTAATCTGAAGAATGAATAAATAATTTTCTTTAAAAAAAAAAAAAAGCGAAAAATTCTCCATATTTTCTAGAATTATTTTTTATTCTCCCCACTTTCCCTCTTTCTCACTTTTTCTTCAGAATTGTCATTAATCTTCCATTTTTCAAAACCAGTTTTTTGTTATTCTTTATAAGTGTTGTGCTTCCAACATTTTTCTTAGGTTCTTTTCTGAACTTTTGTGCGCTTCTATTATATATTCTATTACAATTCGGTTCTTTTTGTTTGCGAAGTATTTCCAATGTCTATGAATAGAGAGTAAAATGAAGAGGAAAAAAAAAATTAATGACACGATGACATGTGGATGAAAAATCGTTCTATATTTTTCAAGCTGTAGACAGAAGCTTTCAGTGGAGTGAAGAAAGAATCGGTTATTTTGAAAGTTTCAGTTTTGAAATTATGTGTAACGACTCTCTTATTAATTCATTATATGTTTGCTCACACTTAAGACTCAGTTTTCACATAATTTAAAGCAAAGCAGTCCAGCGAAGCCTATCTGTTGCAAAGTATAGGGACAGAAGATGAACCTATAAGCGTAATCTAGAGAAACATTGTATATAGTAGAGTGTTGGTCCTATCAGAGGGAAGGAACTCTTCCTGCCTTTACAGTGCATATTTGTTGTTGGCACTCCGTCGCTTACGACGTCGAGGGTTCCAGTTGAACCAATCAACGGAACAGCCTGCTCGTGAAATTAACGTGCAAGTGGCTGAGCACTCTACAGACACGTGTACCCTTAACGTAGTTCTCGGAGATATTCAGCGTGACACAGTGTGACAAGGCTGACCCTTTGAATTACAGGCACAACAGAAACAGGAAGTAAGAGTGAGAGTGAGAGAAAGTTGTGGTGGAAGAGTACAGCAGCGTTCGCCACCATCCCCTGCCGGAGCTTCGTGGAGCTTTAGGTGTTTTCGCTCAATAAACACTCACAACGCCCGGTCTGGAAATCGAAACCGCGATCCTATGACCACGAGTCCGCTGCCCTAACCACTGGGCCATTGCGCCTCCACTGTGGTGTATATTATTACAGAGCGATACCATTTGAGAATTAGAGGAATCTGGAAGGATGGAAGGTAAAATCGACCTCGGCGGAATTCTAAATCAGAGCGTAAAGCCGGTAGAAATGCCGTTAAGCAATTAGTCTAGCGAGGTAACGATATTCACTGCTCACTGTTTTACATATAATTATTATAATATTATAATGGTTTCAAATTTTGGCTCAAGGCCAGCAGTTTTTATGGCGTGGGGCAAGTTGATTATATTAACCTCAGTAATTGAGTGGTATTTATTTTATTAACCCCCAAATATTATAATAATATAATGCAATGCTATTGAAAATATCGTTTCCAATTTAAAGCAGAATTCAAAGAATTCAGCGCTAAATGAAATAGTGCTAACAGCGTGGGCGGAGACAATAATTACTGTTCGTGATTTCGATACTATAGAGAGAAGGAAGAAGAGTGACTTGGCCAGGAATTGGACCAAAGCCGAAATAAGCGAAACGCAATACTTCAAAATAGTTATTCCAGCAGTTTAAATTCTCAGTGAGAACACAAAGACACCAATCTCTAAAGACGAATTTATGTGTGTGAGTGTATGCATGTGAATATGTATGTTTGCATAATGTATATATATATATATATATATATATATATATATATATATATATAAGTATTACGTATACGTGTGACAAAAGGGTGTATTATTTCTAAACATTTCATTAATCAATACAAATATATCAATAAAGTCCAGTATTGGTATGCTTCCAAATTCTGTTAATTTCAATGAACACCAAAATAGTTCTGACAGAAAACTCTGTCATTGGAAGGCGTCGATGCTAAAAGACGATGCGAAAATTAGCGATTATTATCTGAGCAATAACGTTACATGTATACATGTGTCCATCCATATACATATATACACACACACTAACATATATATATGTGCATGTGTGTGTGTGATTGTTTGTGTGTCTGTGTCTTAGTGGTGAAGGTGTTACACTCATGCTCGTACGCTTGTGGGTTCGATTCCTGAACAGGGCGATTCGTTGTGTTCTTGAGCAAAACACTTCATTTCACATTGCTCCTGTCCACACACCTGGCGAAAATGTGTTACCCTGCGAACAATTACTCATTTTTCACCGGCTTAAATACATGGTATAAACGCCTATACTGACATATAAAGACATAGACAGATGTACATCAATGTTTCTTTTGTGTTGGTGTATATATTTCTCTATTTAACTTTCTTTGTATGCATACAAATATATGTGTGTGTGTGTGTGTGCGTGTGTGCGTGTGTGTGTGTGTGTATCTATGTATGCATTTATGTATATACGTATATACAGTAATCACTCGACTATCGCGAGTGTTACATTCCAAAACCCACTGCAATGAGAGAAAATCTGCGATATAGAAACCGTAGTGTACTGTATATGTATTATTATTTTTTTAATAATTTTTATGATTTGTATATATTTATTTTATTCTAAATGCAAAACAGTACCACACAGTCACCTCCTGAGTTTCATTTTCCATAGAGATGTGTGATTCTTTGTTTACTCATCTACGGTACACCGCGTATTTTCTTTTAATATATTTTAATTAATGCGTTATACAGTGTAGTACTTTCAAGCCTCTTTCATTAATTCCCTGAGTACCCCACTCGCAGCCTGCTGGTAAGCCTGCTGCGAGAGGTCGGGGCCTACTTTGAGGTACTGCAGGTCCTCCTTCCCCAAAAGGTTCAAAATTTTTGTCAATTCCCGGTTACTCACAGCCTCCGAGTATACCAGGCAACTCATACAGCCGGACTCATACCGGTCACGGTCTAGCACATGCTTTAAATATTCTTGCACAGCCCCTCCCCTTCGGTAGAAGAGCATATAGTCACTGTCCCATTCACAGGGGAGGGGGTTCAATCTGCTTCATCGGTGAAGCGTCAGAACACGCCGATACCGCATTAACGTCCGCCGGTCGTGTCCCGTTCTTTTTCCTTCTTTTCTTCGGGGTTGCGGGAACAGGGGCCCCTGTAGGTTTGACCAGAAGGATCTCCTTTCTTGCAGCCTGCAGATCCTTTGGCTAGCAATCATTGTTGCTCACCTTTGTGTGGTAAGAAACAGGCTTATTACCACACAACCACGCCTGCACCTATGTTGAACTCAGGATCATAAATTTATGGGTTCGATTCCAAATGCAATGGAGCGTTCTGTTCTTGAGCAAGGTGCTCTTTTACACGTCGATATCTTTTACTCAGCTAAGATGGGAACGAGCTGATTACCAGCACACTCCCTTCTCCTTCCAACTGAAACATTTTCGATATTCTGCTGTGATAAATGTGGGAAGGATGAAAAGGTCTCTACATGCCTGTTCGTGACTGCGGAATCAGTTCAGAGAATTCGGGAAAACGAGGTATAACTAACAAGTCATACAAGAAAGACGCGAAATATTGCCGAAAGAACCTGATCTGGTAACCCGTTCATGTTATTTGGAGTTCAGTTCGATGAGCCTTTACACAAAAAATCTTTGACACAAAGACCTCGCCTTTCATGTTTAGTTGCGCAGGGACGAGTTAGAAACAAAAGACACATTTTTATATACACGTATACATACGTACAGACACACACACACACACACACACACATATATATATATATGTGTATATATATATATATATATATGTATATATACATACATATATATGTATACATATATATACATATATGTATATATATATATATATATATATATATATATATATATATATATATATATATGTGTGTATGCATATACATATATACATGTGTTTGTGTGTGTGAGTGTGTTGATAGAGACATAGATAGATAGACGGACAGATAGATGGGGAGAGAGAGAGAGAGAGAGAGAAAGAGAGAGAGAGAGAGAGAGAGAGAGGGATAGAAAGAGAGAGAGAGAGATAAAGAGAGAGATAGAGAGAGAGAAAGAGAGAGAGAGAAAGAGAGAGAGAAAAATCCAAGTGAAATATCGGCCCTTACGCGTCCGTGTCTGAAGTAGAATTGTAATGCCGAGATGATTGATGAGAATTACTAGTCATAATGGAATCCATAATAAATGAGCCTTTAGCTAAAGGTCGACAGATAGATATAATGTTATTTCGAGAATATTTTTTGATTCTATGCCTCTTTTTTGCTGCTTTATAAAGAAAACATCGCTGATCATGCACAAATTCTAAATATCTATTTTATTCCTAAGTATTTTATTTTTCGTAGCTGACTTGATAATACGATGATGTAATATTCGTATGCAACATCATCACCTCGTAGTTGTAGTATGTCATCGAAAAGAAAGTATAAAATTATTTCGTAATATATAATATATTTTGTGAGAAATCATATCACAGGATGATGAAGTTCCGCTTGAATGAAATGACATGTAATAGAATTAAATCTCCACATGGCTAAGTAGTATCTTTGATCCAGAGTTAAAAGGCTTTAAGTAGTAAACAATGACGATGTCCAGCCTCCTCTGTTTCGTTTCCACTTCAAAACGTAGCTTCATTCTTTATTATTATTAATACAGATTATCGTCTAATCTTCATTGCATATTCCAGAGGTCCTTCTCTCCTCATCTGTAAAATTAACGTCTGAAGTACAGCAATGGGGGAATATTGGTTTCAAATTTCAGCACAAGGCCAGCAATCTTAGAGGGAGGAGATAATCGATTATATGGACCTCAGTACTCCAGTGGTACTTATTTTATCGACCCCGAAAAGACAAAAAGCAAAATAAAGTGTGGCAGAATTTGAACCCAGAACGTGAAGACTGACGAAGTCATAATCGGTCCCATACATTCTTCGCTTAATTATAGCTATCCCCTTCTGATATTCCAGTACGGACTCCCATTCAATTCACCATAACACCTTTAATAGACAGAACAGATTTATTTGTAAAAGGTCAATATTTAGTGAGTATAAGGCGATAAGCTGGCACAATCGCTAAGCACGCCGGAGATTAATGCTTAGCGAGATTATGTCTGAGATCAAATTCTGCCAAGATCGACTTTACCTTTCATTCTTTCAGAGTCGATAAAATAAGTACCAGTTTTACACTGGCGTCGATGCATTAGCCCCTACCTCGAAATTGCTGGCCTTGTGCCAAAATTTGAAACCAATTCTTAGTGAGAATATGGCGGCGAGCTTGCAGAATCTTTAGCACGACGGACAAAATACTTAGCGACATTTCGTCCGTCTTTACGTCTTGAGTTCAAATTCCGCCGAGGTCGACTTTGGTGCTCATCCTTTCGAGGTCGATAAATTAAGTACCAGTCAAACACTTGGGTCCGTGTAATCCACTTGCCCACTTCCCCAAAATGTCAGGCCTTGTGCCAATTGTGGAAACGATTATTATGTAAGACTGAGGGTTGGCGCAACCGTTAGCACGCGTCACGAAATGCTTAGCGACATTTCGTTCTGAGTTCAAATTCCGCAGAGGTTGATTATGACTTTATATTCTTTCGGAGTGGATAAAATAAATACCAGTTGAACATTGGGGTCGGTATAATCGCGACTTACACTCCATCCCGGACTTACTGGACTTTTGCCAAAATTTGAGTCTAATATTTAGTGAGTATCATACTAAAATTTACTTTCGGTTGTCTGGTTTCAATAAACAAAAACATCAACTGTACAACAGCATTAAATAAAAGACAAAATATATTCTTTCTGTGAATTGGGCTTAACAAGTTGTAATTAATTTCGAAACTTTGTTGCTGTTTTCTTTTGTTGTAGTATTCTAGTGAATACATTATATTTTCTTTATATTTAAAAAATAATTGTCTCTAACAGGCTCAAAGTCTCAGATTTCGGTTAAGAATTTAAAAATAAACCATACCCAGTGCTTGAGTGGTTCTTTATTTTTGTCAGCTCTTAGATAAAGAAAGGAAGAATTGTCTCACGGAATAACGCAATGCATTTTGTCCGACAATCTATCAATTTTCATTAATTCGTCGACATTTTGTATTACTAGTAATAATATTATATATATATCACACTTTATATTCATTAATGATAATGCGAGTTTATTAATTTTAGTGACCGTTGTACAATATATGAGTCTTTCAGAAAAGTGATTAGAATATAGAAAATTCTGTGTTACAAGCAAATACCACATATTCAAACAAACACACACGCGCACACGCACACACACACACACACACACACACACGCACGAACACACACACACACAAACACACTGATACAAATACAGACACAAATACACATACACACAAACGCACTCACACAAACACACACACACAAACACACACTCACACAAGCACACACTGAATATGCACGTGAACGGCTTCGATAATAAATAGCTGTTGTCAAGTTACAAATTTGAGAACATCCAAAAATGTTTAACACCTAAATCTAAAATAAACCTATCTTATAATATATATATACACAGATACACATCAATACAGAGACGTTTGTTGAATTAGTTCGATTATTGTTGGATGGATGAATGGATGGCTTAATTGATATCTCAGCCTTATATATAACTAACGAACTGGTGTGAAGAGCAATCAATATCATGGTTTTGTTTATTACTTGTTTCCCAACATTTAAAGGGTTAATTTTGCCTAGGTAGCACTTCATTACTTAACTCTTAATGAAGTAACATGTGAAACAAACAAAAACAAAATATCTATCGAATCTCACTCTGCTTCCCAGTTAACCCAGCAATCGTAGCAATAAATTCTACAATTTCCTTTGCAGATGGTGATTTACACTGTCAGCTCACGTAATCTCTCTCCTTGTAAAATAACTCCTATCAATCTTATTAGCGCTGTAGCAGGAATTAAGCAAATGCTGTTATATTGAGATCCGTAAAACGCTGCGGTCAGGCGTTTATTGAAACAGCTCCGTTAAGTAGCTGACGTGAAGAAGTAATAATGTTTTACAGATAGTTCATTGCTATCAGTAATCTTCCAACTTGATGAAGCAACAGAATTTAGATGGGAACTTAAAACAACAAAGAAAGAAAGAAGCAAACTATCAAAGCCAGATAACAAATAAAGGAGAACAATTCAAGCGACCTGAGCTAATTTAAGTATCTAGCATATTAAAGAATTTAAGTTAATTGCAAAACAAAACGCATCAAATATTAATATCTACTCTAGGCACAAGGCTCGAAATTTTTTTTTTGGGGGGGGGGGCGGTTTGATCGACCCCAGTACGCAACTGGTACTTAATTTATCGACCCCGAAAGGATGAAAGGCAAAGTCGACTTCGGCGGAATTTGAACTCAGAACGTAGCGGCAGACGAAATACCGCTAAGCATTTCGCCCGGCGTGCTAACATTTCTTATTTCTTTATTGCCCACAAGGGGCTGAACTTAGAGGGGACAAACAAGGATAGACAAAGGGATTAAGTCGATTACAACGACCCCAGTGAGTAACTGGTACTTGATTTATCGACCCCGAAAGGATGAAAGACAAGGTTGATCTCGGCTGAACTCAGAACGTAACGGCAGACGAAATACCGCTAAGCTTTTCGCCCACCGTGCTAACATTTCTGCCAGCTCGCAGCCTTAACACACATCAAATATTAATTTCAATCTATTATTATGTCTTTGTTTTGTAATTGTTTCAGTCACAAGACAGCGACCAAGCTGGGGCACCACCTTGAACAATTTTAGCCGAATGAACTGACCCCGGTATCTTCTGTTGCGTGCAATTTGAATTTTCTGTTATGTATGCAATATAACGTTTGTGCTTAGTGGCGTTGTTTTCTGCCTGTTGCCTATATTTGCAAATCCTGGTGTTTATCAACGGAGGAGTTATGTAAAAGCAGATATTGAAAAAATGTCAAACTAAATTATGACGAAAAACTGGATGTGAATGTATAAAATATTTTTCTATTTACGCAGTTAAGGAACAAACCAAAACTTCTGTGCAAGCCTAAGTCTCCTTCCCAACATATATTTTGGTTCTTTGTCAACTGAAACAATGGTGGCATTGAGTTTTGGGTTCACCATTATCAAGCATCGTCCTCCTCCCCCTCCTCTCCTCCGCCTCTCTTTCTTCTTTTTGTCCTTTCCCTTCATCCAACTATTTCTTCCTCTTCCACTTCCTCCTCTTCTTCTACTCCTCCTCCTCCCTTTCTCCACCGACTCTTCCACCCCTTCTTCTTCTTCTACTCCTCCTCTTCCTCTTCCTCCACTTCTTCTACTCCTCCTCCTCCCTTTCTCCACCGACTCTTCCACCCCTTCTTCTTCTTCTACTCCTCCTCTTCCTCTTCCTCCTCTTCTTCTACTCCTCCTCCTCCCTTTCTCCACCGACTCTTCCACCCCTTCTTCTTCTTCTACTCCTCCTCTTCCTCTTCCTCCACTTCTTCTACTCCTCCTCCTCCCTTTCTCCACCGACTCTTCCACCCCTTCTTCTTCTTCTACTCCTCTCCTTCCTCTTCCTCCTCTTCTTCTACTCCTCCTCCTCCCTTTCTCCACCGACTCTTCCACCCCTTCTTCTTCTTCTTCTACTCCTCCACTTCCTCTTCCTCCTCTTCTTCTACTCCTCCTCTTCTTCTACTCCTCCTCCTCCCTTTCTCCACCGACTCTTCCACCCCTTCTTCTTCTTCTTCTTCTTCTTCTTCTTCTTCTTCTTCTTCTTCCTATTCTTCTTCTTCTTCTTCTTCTTCTTCTTCTTCTTCCTATTCTTCTTCTTCTTCTTCTTCTTCTTCTTCTTTTTCTTCTTCATCTTCTTCTTCTTCTTCTTCTTCTTCTTCTTCTTCTCTTCTTCTGCTTTCTCTTCTTCTTTCTCTCCTTCTTCTCTTCTGCTTTTTCTTCTTCTTTCTTATCTTCCAACTCCTATTCTTCCACTTCCTCCCTTCTTTTTCTCCACCTCCTCCTCCCCTTCCTCGTTCCCTCCATCTTCCTTTTCTACTCCACTTCCTCTCTTCGTCCTTCATCTCTTCCTCATCCCCCACATCCTCTTCCAATTCCTCCTCCTCCAATTCCTCCTCCTCCAATTCCTCCTCCTCCAATTCCTCCTCCTCCAATTCCACCTCCAATTCCTCCTCCTCCAATTCCACCTCCAATTCCTCCTCCACCATTTCCTCCTCCTCCAATTCCTCCTCCTCCAATGCCTTCTCCTCCAATTCCTCCTCCTCCAATTCCTCCTCCTCCAATTCCACCTCCAATTCCTCCTCCTCCAATTCCACCTCCAATTCCTCCTCCACCATTTCCTCCTCCTCCAATTCCCCATCCAACTCCTCCTCCTCCCCCTCTTCTTCCTTTTCTTTTTCTTTACCTGTCCCACAGTACTTTAAGACAGTATTTCAATATTCATAGACTATAAGTGTCTGGGCACAACCGCTTACTTAGTGACCACGGCTAACTAACTATATGCGATATAAATTAGTTGTGGAGAAGGTTCCCAGCTAGTACACTCTTGTTTTTCTTATAGCTTGGATTTATGAGGTGGTTGTATTTTGAAGAAAAGACAGAGCTATCGTGATGATAACAATCATTTAGAACTACGATGGCAGGTCGGTTATCATGGACAGGAATAGCAGTCTATGCGGTATATTGAAACTGGTGACGGTCCGTGCTTCAACGGTGGGAGAACGATCATATGTCGTAAGTTTGGACTGACATAAACCTGCCGAATAAGTAACAAGGAAAGATATCACCGTTGTTTGGGGCTTTAGTGTTCAAACTAATTTAGCTACTCAGGCTAATAGATAAGTTATTATGATAAAAGAAATTTACATAGGCGCAGAAATGAATGTGTGGTAAGAAGCTTGCTTCCCAACCACATGGTTCCGCATTTAGTTCCACTGCGTGACACCTTGTGCAGGTGTCTTCAACTATAGCCGCGGGCCGGAGAAAGAATTTGATAAGCTCAGAAAATATAGAGATTTACAAATTGAAATCGAAAAGATGTGGCATCTCAAGACGATTACAATACCAGTGATTGTAGGAGCACTTGGAATGATCAAAAAAGGAACTGAAAATTATTTAAGAATGACCACTGGCTTACCATCCATACAGGAAGTGCAAAAGATTTCCCTAAATGGTATGTCACATGTGCTGAGAAGAGCATTGTTGCTGCGAATTTGCTTTCCTTTTTCTTTCTGTCATTCTTTCCTTTTATCTCTATCACATGACTTTGTTCATGAACAATCTGGTGTGTTTTATTTTAATGGCCTAAAAATGTATACAGTGCGTCTCTCTGCCCCAGGCTGTCGGGAAGACACTCGGCAAGAAATGGAAACAAAATTGAAAGAAGGTAATAATGAAAATAATAATAATATATTTTTCCGTTAGATTTAGAATAAGGTAAACGCTTTGTTTAAATCTTAAATTTCTAAAATGTACGCTTTATTCCTTCATAAACAGTCATATGGAAATCAGCACTTTAAAACACCCAGACTGCTACCATGCTGAACCTATTATCAAAAGCATTTCCTCTCTCTTTCTCAGTCCCTTTGTCTTTTCACCCCCACCTCTCTCTCTCTGACTTTCTTCAATACTTGTGAAGGTTACTTGTTGACATCGTAAAAATCCTCAGCCGAAACCACACAGTCACAAACCAATTCAGACAGTAAGCTAGTCTTTCGTTAGATTCAGATTAAGCTAAACGTTTCTCTTTCTTTCCTTGCTTAAATCTTAAACTTCTAAAACGTACACTTTATTCATTCATAAACAGTCATATGAGATATCAGCTCTTTTATAACACCCAGGATATTTCACTTCTTCCTCGAACCCCACCCCCAACCACCCACTATCCAAATAACAACTCATTTGTCAGTCATTCGCCCGCTGCGAAGCACTGAATACTGGGTTTAGTGTCCAGCACAGGATAGCCCCCTGAAACTTCTCGGGGAAGAAGGGCCACTTTGATCTACACTTAGAGGAGTACCATCCACTCTTGCCATTTTCGCAACCTTTACCCATCATTCAATAAACTCACTCAAGGATAGCACTTCCCTCTCCACTCTCGATTTCCTTTTCAAGTGAAACTTGAAGAAGTGAATGAGAGCTCTACCAAAAAGGAATGCATCTGTCCTCATACCTTTCAGCCTTACAGTCATAAAACCTAAAATGGACCGGGAAGGTTGTTAGTCAATTACATTGATGTAGTTTCCGGCTGGTATTTATTTTATTGACCCCGAAAATATGAAAGGCAAAATCGATTAGATTTAAAGCAGTGAGTACTGACCTTAGTCACTACTTCAAGCCATGACAAGCATTTCTAACACAAATCTTAATTTCAGCTAGAATTCATGGTATGGGAACCTGTCCAGAATTTACAATTGCAGTCGTATAATCTGTGAAATTGTTATTTAAACTTGACACCTTAAAGTAATTGGCAGAGAAAGTGTAATTTACTTTGGCGAGAATAAAAAGCAATATACTAGCCAGAAAGGATGTGACATGCTGTTTTGGTGGGGAAATCATAAACCTCAGGTAGACAAGCTTCTTATGAAAAGAACACCAGGAATCTGTCTACAAAAGATTAAAAGAATTGTACATAAATAGAATATTTAATACATTCTCATCCAGATTTTCTTCATAATTTAATTTGCAATTCTTTCGATATCTTCTGTTATATCATATCCGTCATCAAATTTTTCTGTTGAGAATATTACCAAATAACTTATTACTAAGGCAAGTATATTTAGCATTTAGAAGAATGGTTTGTATTAATTTCTTACTTGAATATATCTTCATATTTTTTCTTTGGCTAATGCAAACACACCCACACAAACGCATATGCAAGTTGTCACATGACTACTCACGCAAGCACGTACAAACATACACGCACACAAGACTCTTTTTACTCTCATCCTTACGATTCTCTTCAAAGAAAACACACATCTACGTACACACATACAGCATGCATACACAAAGGCAAAGATCAGTTCTCGGACAAAGATCAGTTCTCAGAGTAAAACTTGAACAGAGAGGAGAAGTCATTGAAGAGATCGCAAATAGCGATCGCAAATAGGACTTTGACTAACAATCAGCCGATTCATTGTTTAAGCTGTACATTAAACAAACGATCGATTAGTTAGTTGATTGGATATTTAACCAATTGACTGACAACAAAGAAGTGGAACTAGACCAGTGCGTGCGCTGTTATTATTGGCATAATGAGCCTCCTAAAGTTTGCTGCAAATCACGAATTCACCTCAAGTACTTTGCAAACCAAATACAAAAACGAACTTATTTATATGTTATTCTGTGTCTAGTTAATTAATTTCCAAGTCTTTCTCTTCAGTTTGTTTGAAGTTTATATACTTATTATATTTCCGTTTCTGTATTTAATACTGTTTTTTTTATGAATGTCCTTCCCTTCAAGGTTCACTTGGTACATTTTTACCAAACCACGTTTCATACTAATTAACTTAACGAGTTTGTGTACCTTATTTGAGTGTCGTCAGTTGCTTCTCATCTCAGTTGTTTGTCATCTCAGTATACTGCTTTAAGAAATCCATATACAGGAGATATTTGATGTTGTTTCATACAGCATCTATGCACATGATGTCTGGTTAAGCATAATGGTTCAAATTCCAAGCACCAAATACAAAAAAGAAAAGACAGAGCAAATCATATTTAGTTATTATTATTATTATTATTATTATTATTATTATTATTATTATTATTATTATTATTATTATTATTATTATTATTATTATTCAGTAGTTTCATATTTATAACGTGCTTTCACTTCACTACTGAGCACAGCTCTGTGTGCCTTGGGTATGTGCTGTGGTTTGCTGTGAAGCTCTTATGGTCACTGTATTGAAAGTGTTTTGCGTAGGATGTGTGCAGTGCCCAGTAGTGCAATTTTCTATATGTTATATATACTTGTAAGTCCTGGTGTTTTTGTTATGTATTTGTCTGAATATCTTTTTATCATACCTAAGGCGCCTACTATGATAGGAATTGTTTCTGTTTTTAGATTCCACATTCGAGTAACCTCTATTTCCAGGTCTTTGTATTTTGAAAGTTTCTCCATTTGTTTTAGGGAGATATTGTCATATGCTGGTATTGATGCATCAATTACAAAGCATTTTTTTCTTCATGATCTCAGACAACTATATCTGGCCTATTGGCCTTAATATATATATATATATATTATTGAATGAGAGAGCACTGCATGCCATCAAAGTGACACTGGGGTAAAATATACGAAGCCCATTATACCCATCATGACTACCTGTCTGGTAAGGGTACACCAGGCACATGCATCACAACCATATGTGCACGACATGGTGATTTTCTATCAAGATAAACAGCGCATGACCTCGCAGATGGGGCCTGGTTAAAATTTTCTTCAGGTCGAGTAGCCCATTCCGCTCAAAAGGTCCCTGAATAAGGTTTGTTTAAGGATGTTGAGCAACACACTTATGTTTCCAAAGGTGAATTATTCAAACCCCAAACAATTACTCTCAACACATGGCTATAATGATGCACCTCTACTTCTGCTCGTGATCAGAGATGCACATATCGTCAGCCACCAAGGGACATGCTCAACTGGTTAATGTCAAACAGCTGACAAGCAAATCTGTGGTATTAAGCAGAATATTTGCTGTATCCCATCTTTTATACCAAGACAAAACAATGTACATGATAACACTTCCAATCAATTAAGATCAGAAGTCACGAGAGCCACTACCTGGTACTGCATCCGGGCATTTTATTATTATTATTATTATTATTATTATTATTATTATTATTATTATTATTATTATTATTATTATTATTATTATTTGATGAAAACTCACAGCTTATTTTGCTGGGTCTGACGGAAAGAGTCAGCCATCCAAAGCCAGCAGACTAAGGCGTCATGCTTCAAAAACCCTGTGAAGAATTCTTACAGTTCCAAACAATGCTAATTCTTTTTGGTCTTTTACGTTCACACTTGCGCCATATTAACTAACAGAATATACGCTTTCCTTGAACAAAGATCTATCCTTCCACAAGCTTTAAAATGTTGTAAGTATTCCTTTAAGAACATTTCCTCTTAGTGTATCTCAATGCTGGCGTAATTAGCGTTGTATGAAAGCTCAACCTCTGCCCTGTCCTATAATGTACCCTCCTTTGGCTAAGACCAGGCAACCAGTCTATGTGTGTGCGTATTTGCACATGTGAATTAACATCCTTCTGCTCTGTCTTCAATAGACGCCATACATTTATGGTTTTAAATGCAATGTAAGCTTTGATATATTAAACAGTAGGTAACCAAGAGTAAAGTTAACCATTAAATTTTCATGGTCTTTTAATATCAGAACAACCCTTCGGTTGTCTCTCAACTACGCGTAGACATGTTACGATTTCTATCAATAAAGTGCAAACATTATTAAAATCAACCTTCCGATTCAGAATAAACAAGCAACTATGTTATGTTTACTTCTTAAATATTACTTCAGTGATTTGGCAATTGGCGACAGCAAGATAATAAATTAATCATACAACTGAACGCTACTTCCCCCCCCCCCAAAAAAAAACTTTAGTGGGAAAACGTCGTATTTATCGAAACATAAATGTCTGCCGAGAATAATGAGTACGCTAACAAGGTTAGCCTCAGCCGTTCTTCTATGTGTATCTCCTTCGCAGTTTTAGCAAGTCGATAGGCTAATGTATGCATTTTACCTCCGTCGATTAACAAACAGTAAATAATATGAAACGTGCATGGAATGGAATTATTTGGTAACAGCTCCAGAAATATAAAGTCGATATATTAATAAATAATAAGTTCCGAAAATATAGCGTCAATATATTAATAAATTAATCTCTGTTTTATTCACAAGAATGTCAAATGCGACTGGTAACTTCTCCGAATAGATCGTCGTCTGTTTGATTTTGAGCTAGAAATATTAGGGAAAGAAAGGATATAAGCGAGAACGAGAGAGGGAGGAGAGAGCGTGAGAGAGAGATGGATAGAGAGTAAGAGAGGGAGAGAGGGAGAAAGAGAGATGGAGAGAGAGAAAGTGAAAAACGGAGAGAGAGATTGTTTGAAAAATGCTTCACTGCCTTAGAATATTTATGCATGTAAATATGAATGGATGCAGCATCATTTTAAAATTATTTGAACTACACTTATAAAGGAGTCGCTCCTTCTTCATATATTATATATCTGTATATATATATATATATATATAAACAATATCGCTAGGATAAGAGAACAAGAACACTAAATGACTCACATGTAAACCTAAAAAATATTGCATATTTTTTCTTTTCTATCGGATTTGTATGGTATGTGTTAGCTCCTCCCATACTTAGCTTCAAAAAGCACTTCTTTTTGGGATTATCACGCAAAATATTTACTAATATAGACAAGCGCCAGAATAGTTCAAAGTAGAAATGTGAATTTATAATCTGGAGAAAGGAGATCTGAGTATCGAAAGAGCTATTCGTAAATATCTTCCTTCTAATGGATTTTGAAAGGAACGTTGGTCATTGCGTTTCAGCTATTGTCTGTGATATTTTATTTTTAATCCTTCAGATGTGTCAGTCAGGGGACGGCATCCATTATTGAGCACCGCCTTGAAGAATGAAACGACCCTAGTGGATACTTTTTTCTCTTAAGTCTGGAACTTATTCGATCGGTCAGTTTCGCAGAACCGTTAGTAACGGAGACATGCATGCAACAATGCCGTTTTCCCACTAAACTCACCTGATTAGGGCAGCGAGGACTGAGCTGGCCTTCACCCAGGAAAGAGTTCCACGTGTGCTCTCTTATCAACCATCTTAAACTAGTTTCAGCTACCGTGCTTATTTCCTTGATGTCTTTCTTAAGTTATCTGCTTTCCAAATCTTCTGTACAAAATAGAG